>NW_019726223.1:284095-357995 GCF_002891405.2 Cryptotermes secundus
GGTTTTGAACCGCGCTGGACATACCAACCCTCCCCGCCTTAGGTACATCTCAAGTGTCGAGGTAACGAGAGCGCTCTGTCTGTAGCTGGCTAANTGGCACATTCCTCCTGGGACACCCTGTATATTAAATCCTCCCATAGTCTGACATCAGTGTTTGTCCTGAAGGAGGGGTTAGCATCAAGCAGCAGACTTCCTGTTGTGTTGATACACAGTGCTGCTGTGGAAGATGAGAAGCCCCAAGAGGAGCCCTGAAAATGACAGCTGTGCAGATCTGGTGATGGTGTCACAGGCTGACATTGGATGTCATTGGATGCTTTAAAATTGAGCTGACAAGAAACTGAGGAGGAAAGGCTGAAAGAAGAAAAGATAAGACTGTAGACTTTTACCACTCGATCAGCACAAGAGTAATAAAGTAACAATGCAAAACAAATGAGATTTTTGGAGTACACAGTTTACTTTACCAACATATTGAATCTATCCTGTAACTGATAGACTTCATGTAGTTAAATAATTACTTATTCCAAGATGAAATATCAAAATAATGTGATATGTAGACCCATTCTTCGAGAATGACTCAGTTAACAAGCCTGCAACAAATACGCAACCAACAATAGAGTAGAGCCATTTCTAGGCAGCGCCCACAACAGTAGAACTGGTGTCGCAAGAGGTGTTTTCTGTGTCGTTCACATACATCCATTGCTAGGCAGTGGATGTGTTTTCTGTGCTGTGGTCCATCCTGAGGCTATATAACAGGAAGTGAACAATAATTGACAGTACAGTTCAATTGGAAGTCACACTAGTTCCCACGGAGTATCCAGTTGGAAGTTGACATTATGTCAGATAGTGATTTGTGAGCTGTTGTAACCAGTTATATAAGGGTCCAATAAATTCCATTGCCAAATCCAAACCCCGTCTTATTGGTCATGGAAACCCCAGATACGTAAATAATATTATATTTAATCTTTAAGAGACAGGCCATTCAAATTGGTCATGGAAACCCCAGATACGTAAATAATATTATATTTAACCTTTAAGAGACAGGCCATTCAAATTCCGGTAATGGCAGGAGGCCGGAGTTATTTTAAATGCCCGCCATTGTAGAGTATTAAAAATTGTAAGTATGTTACTGAAAATGCTGTGATTTCTACAATTTTTGTGATGAACGAAATAAACGCTGCTTTTATCTAGAAAGAATATAGAATTGGATATTGTCATTTACAGATTTTAAAATCTGTAAAAATTGTTACACTGATTCCAAAAAGAATTTTTTTCCCAATTTTGAGCATCTGTCCACAAATATGCATACAGTTTCTGCAGTATAAATGCATGCTGCTGACATCCTGTCTTACTATGTCTTATCTGGCAAAAGGGGTGGAAGTTTATGTTTGTATTGCACATTCTCCAGTCAAGTCGGAACCTTTCTGTATCCATGAGTGTGGTCGAAGTCATATTGTACCTTGTCCTTCAGAAACTCTGACTGTGTATATCTTGGACTAGGCACACAGAGGTACTGTTCTTGGAATAGCCCCGCATTGTCAGAACGTTCAAGCCTAGCACATTATGTTCATAACGCTTATAAAACATCGCAATTTCAGCTATCCACCATGGCCTCATTTTGCATGGAAGAAGCTGAAATTGAGAGGTAGCTGATAAATGACACCAATTCAGACTGCCATACAGACGACTCTTGAGAGTGGCGAGGAAGCAAGGGGCTCAGAAACCGAAGTTGACGAAGACCCATCATCTTTGTCGGCAACCTGGGGACCACCAGACCAGCATGACAGGAGGGGTGTGAATAATTATTCCGGTGGAGCTGTGGAGTTAAATATCAATGAAGCTCCACACGTAAATAAGGATTCCACCCCTTTCTGCGTTTTCATGCTCTACTTCGCAGGGATTATCCATCTGCTGGTGGAAGAGACGAACAGGTACTACCACCAGTACCTAGACAGACTTCAAGACGGACCTTCTCCGTGGCCTGACGTGACTGTTTCCAAAATGTTTCTGTTTCTAGGAATAATCATTTAAATGAGACATGACACTAGAGACAGACTAAAGGACTACTGGTTGACTGTAGAACAATTTGCCACGCCTTTCTACTGTAACACAATGAAACACGACTGTTTTCTACACATTCTTTGTTTTCTTCATTTTGCAGACAACAATACAGAAACTGACAGAAATGCTGACAGTTATGACCGACTATGGAAAATTCGGACCATCTTCGACACTCTCAATGACGCATACAAAAAATATTATAACCCTTCCAAACATTTGGCCATAGATGAGATAATTGTTAAATTCAAAGGGAGGGTGGGTTTTAGGCAGTACATTCCTAAGAAACACAAACGTGTCGGAATCAAAATCTTCAAAATTTGTGACATCGCTGGGTATACTTATGACATGAAGGTTTACCTAGGAAAACACAGGACACGTGCCGACCAAGACGTGACGGCAACACATGCTACAGTTAGGGACCTATGCAGACATATTGAGGGTGTAGGTCAGAAACTGTACATGGACAATTTCTTTTCATCACCAGACTTGTTTGACAAACTGATGACAAAGGACATAACTTGCTGTGGGACAGTCAGACCTAATCGGAAGGCCTTGCCTGATGATTTTTGACGAAGACAATTTTGACTGAAGAAAGGTGACATTCGTGTTAGGGTGAGACAAAACTTGACAGCACTAGTTTGGAAGCACAAATGTGACGTTTACATACTGACAAATATGCACTGTCCTCCAGCAGAAGGCAGTTTCTGTGATGAGCATGGAAATGCCATCAAGCCAGCAATTGCTGTTGACTGCAACACACTCATGGTTATGTCGACAAAGTGGACAGAATGGCAAACAGTTATAGCATCAGTCATTGGACCTGGAAAAGGACAAATAAGCTATTTTTCCATCTCCTGGATCTGACGATTCTGAATAGTTTCATCCTGTTGTCATCCTGTGGCGCGAAATTGTCACACAGAGAATTTTGTCTCGCCCTTGTGCGCAACATGCTGGAACATGCTGCAAGGGGTTCACCTCGCCCTCAACGGTTCATGGGTCGACCTCCTGCTGTGTCATCGGCGATATCTCGATAGAGGAGGCCACTCGACATCACTGGCCGACTTTCTCTAATATGAGACTGAGGTGTCGTATGTGCTTTTCATGCAGGAAACGGAGTTACATCCGGAAAAAGAGCATGAATTGCGACGTCGGACTCTGCATTTCTGGATGTTTGCAACAGTACCACACGAAGGCAACATTCAGTTAGATGACGCAGGAGGGAAGACTGTCTACTTATAAAGCTGGTGCCCAAAAATAATGTAAGTAGAACAAGAATTTCTATCTTAAAATTAGATTCTAAAACACTGTACGCACACGTGGACATATGAGTATATGAATGTGTGTGTGTTACTATAATATGATTAGCTCTGTAACAATATTTGTAGTAGTGAAGAATCAAAAAGTGCGTAAAAAACTGGGTGCTCCAAATTGGTTACACATTTGAAACAAGAACCTGAAGAGGCAATTACATCAATAATTCTCTTAAGCACACACAAGATATTAATCTGAATGGTAATACTTGAATATTCTTGCTAAATGTAATTCAGAAATATTTATTTATATGAAACAGGTGATGATCTTGCAGATGGTAATGAGGATGGACTATTTTCTATGAATCACACCTCTGACAGCAGGGGGATGATTACTGTAGCAGAGAGTTGATTGAGAAGCAGCTTTGGAACACTTATTGACCATAAAAATGTTTTAAGAAATTTGCCAAATCTTGTAGTTTGAGGAAACAGTATAACAGACAGATGAAACACTGGAAGTATCAGCTATTGAAATAGTGAAATTTAAAATCATTGTAATCTGTGTATACAGATCTCCAAATAGTGACGTAAAAATGTTCTTCAATCAAATAGATGAGGCTATAAATAGGGTACTAAACAAAGGTTGCTTGTTAGTAATATGTGGGGACTGGAATATAAACTTACTCCAAAAGAATTCACTTCAAAAGACTCTATTAAATCTGTTGCTCTCAAATAACTTATTAAATACGGTTCAATCTCCTACGAGAGTTTCATCTAACTCGTGTTCTCTAATTGATGTAATGATTAGAAATAAAGTATTTTATCCTACTTCAACAAATGTTGTCGAAATGGGCTACTCGGATCATTTTGCGCTAATTATGAACATAGTTGTAGAAAATTCTCATGTTCCTTTCCCTGAAAAAACCAAAAGAAGAGTTTTCTCTAAAAGAAATATCGACTTATTTAACTTGAGGTTAACAAGGGAAGTCTGGGATGAGGTGTATCACCAAACTGATGTAAACAAAGCTTATAGTCTTTTTTTAGACAAGTATCGGGACCTTTTCCTGAACATGTTTCATATAAAAAAAGTTGTAAATGTAAAAAACATCAAATCCAGATGGATTACTAAAGGGATAAAAGTTTCTAGACAGCGGCTTCAATTTCTATGTTACTTAAAGAAAAAGTTGATTCTTCCTAGGCATTCTTTGAACTATATAAAAAAGTATCAAAAAATTTATAAGAACGTGTTAGCAGATGCTCGTAAAAAAGAAAACGACAGATTCATCCAAAAATCAACAAACCGCTCTAAAGCGTTATGGCAAATTATAAACTTTGAATCAGGGAAAGCTTTTAAAATAAATTATAAAACCTCGGATGTGGACTCCATGACTGACTTAGACCCCCTCCTCACTCCCGGTCATTTTAATTCTTTTTTTGTTGAAATTGCAGGAAAAATGGTAAACCAATTAAATGATCAAAAACCTAAGTATGACCAAGCATGTAAAGTTACTCCATTTTCTAAATCGATTTTTTTCGTACCAATTACAGAAAATGAGGTACTTAGTGTGACTAGTAAACTAAAAGGTAAACTCTCCGCGGGCTATGACGAAATCCCAGAAAAGTTAGTAAAATTTAGTATTCAACCTATTTGTAAACCTTTAACATTTATTTTTAATTTGTCTCTTTGTACTGGAATTTTTCCTGATCAGATGAAGATTGCCAAAGTTCGCCCTATTCATAAGAGAGGACGAATTCAAGAATTATCTAATTATAGACCTATTTCACTATTACCTGTTTTTTCTAAAATCTTTGAAACATTAATATATAACAGAGTAGTGAATTTCTTAAATAAACATAATTTGATATCTGATGCCCAAAATGGCTTTAGACAAAATAAATCAACTCATACAGCACTGCAATCATTTATTGAGGATGTTCAGAAAGCATTAGACAATAAGTTTTTTGCTTTGGGTATTTTTTTGGATCTTTCCAAGGCTTTCGATGTGATAAACCACAAATTACTGTTGGCTAAATTGGAACTTTATGGGTTTAGAGGAATTTCACTCTCTTTGATGAGATCATATCTTACGGGTAGATCCCAGTTTGTAGAAATTGACCATGTTGATGCCAAGTCTCCAAATCAAAAATCATTCTCCTCTTCGTGTAAGGAAATAAAGTACGGTGTTCCTCAGGGTTCGGTTCTGGGACCTCTTTTGTTTTTAATGTTTATAAACGATTTGCCTAAAGCTGTTCATGAAGCGAAAGTTGTTTTATTTGCAGATGACACCAATATACTAATTATTGACAAAAATCTTAAATCTTTAAATGATAAAACTATAGTTTCTATGCATCAATTAGAAAATTGGTTCGCGGTAAATCATCTTATTATTAATATTGAAAAGACAAAAGCACTCTTTTTTCAGGGACGTGGTCCCCGTCAAATTGATAAACCGGAACTTTATTTGAATAATAAGAAAATAACATACACAGCTAATTTAAAATTTTTAGGTATATATATTACAGAGAATTTAAGTTGGTCCTCTCACATTCACCATTTAGTTCAAAAATTAAACAAAACCATCTATCTTATCAAATCCTTACGAGATTTGGTCAGTCTTCCAATTTTGAGAAGTGTGTATTTTGCGAAATTTGAATCTTTATTGAGATATGGTATTATTTTTTGGGGCTGTGGTCAAAAGGACATTCAAACTGTATTTAAAATCCAAAAAAAATGTTTAAGACTGATCAAAAGAGTCAATAACAGGATATCGTGTAGAGAATTTTTTGGTGAATTTAAAATTTTAACCTTAACTTCATTGTATATCTTTGAGACGTTGTGTTTTTTAAGGAAAAATAGGATATATAACATCTCGTATTCAGATGTGCACGGTTATAACACAGTACATAAGCAGAATTTGTATGTCCAACCATGTAACACCTCACGTTGTAAAAGGAGTGTGATTAACATGGGAATAAGATTGTATAATAACTTGCCCTCTCAAATAAGAAGTATTCAAGAGTTCAAGGTTTTTAAGCGTCAATTAAAGGATTACTTGTTGTGCAAAGCTTTTTATTCCCTTCAAGAATATTTTTACAAGAATTAGCTTAATAATAGAACAAAGATACTTAGGTAATTTATTTTAGATATTGCATGTAATTTATAGTTTAGCTTTTGTTGCCTTATTATACTCATCCACTGTTTTATCATATTTAAAGGATTTATTATGTTATTTTTCTATGGTTTTTTATATTATTAGTCATTTGATGTGATGTTTAATCTCATATATTTTTTTATAAAACTGACTTGTCCAATTGTACATAATGTAACAGTTATGGATGTTAAATAAATAAATAAATAAATAAATCAATCAATCAATCAATCAATGAAAGGTTTAATGTACAGAATGTTCCATTAATATATTAACTTAAATTTTAAAAATATAAGCTGGATGGTCAAGGAATCATAGTTTGAGTTTTAGCAGGTCAAGGTTTTTCTCCTTTTCACATCATCCAGACCCATCCTGCCCATCATCCAATGGGCACCATGGGCTCTTTCCTGGGAGGTAGAGTGGCCAGGGCATGTAGTTGACCACTCACCTCCAACTAGTGCCAAGGTCAAAAACAGGTGGCTCTATACATCAGCTGCCCGAGACATCTTCATGATGTAGTGCTTAATTAGCTAAGCACAGGGACAACTTTTTACCAACTTGACCTACTGTGCATGCGTATGGTGGTATGAAAGTCACCAGTGCATATTTGGATGGAGAGATATTTCTGATAAAGGATGTGATGGTAGTGTCCAGTTTTGTTCAGTTTAACTGCATGAAGTTTTGTGTAGAAACATTAAAGTACTGAAGGATTTTATTATAGGCTGTACTCTATGTATGATTTGTAATCTGCATCTACATAGTTGTTAATTGTTGTAGGCACATTTCCTTTTTTTTTTTTAATGCAAATGCACAGTGGTTGTATTAACGTCTCTGAAGTATGTCACTATGTTAAGTGTAAGGAAGAAAGAATGTGTTGTTAGAGTGCTCTACCCCTGCATTGACTGTTGATGCCTGTCACTGATTTACGTGAGTGATAATTAAGTACAGATATACATTATTTTCATTTACGGTCACCATGAATTGTTTTAAAACGACTGAGAATGAGAGTTTGCACAAAATAATGATAATGCAGTTACAGTAGTAAACTTTGCAACATCAAAAAATCTTATGGTCAAAAGTACAATGTTCCCACATCGTAACATTCATAAATGTACTTGGACATCTCCTGATGGGAAGACACAATCAGATTGACCAGATTTTTATAGATAGGAGACGGCGTTCAAGTATGCTTCATGTCTGATCCTTCAGGTTAGCAGATTGATACTGACCACTACCTGGTGGTGGCAAAAGTTAGGGAAAGACTGGCAGTGAGTACACAAACAATGCACAGGGTTCATATGGAGAGGTTCAATCTCAAGAAATTAAATGAGGTAGAGCAGTTCTGTCCAACCTTCTTATGTACTCGGGGCACAATTCACTGATGCCTATGGAGGTGCGGGCGCCGCCGCCGCCGCCGCCACCACCACCACCACTAATAATAATAATAATAAAACAATAAAAATAAAATAATTGGAAATTTAATACTGACTAAATGTTTTGTTAATATAATTATGTTTACTTACAATCTTATGTAATTAGTGTGAAATTTGACACTGCATGTTAGCTGCAAGTGTGTAGCTGGAACAGGCTGCTCTTAGTTCATCATCTAAGTGTGAGTCTGTTAGGTAGAATCGGTACTTATTTTGATGATGCTTATAGATGAAAATGCGACTTCGCACAGATATGTCAAACCAAAACATGAATACATTTTCAGAGAAATGCTATGAATCATGGCATATTTATTCCTGTCCACCAGAGTCCAGAAATTGTTACAAGATGCAAATGAGGATTTCAAAGATATGTCTCCCTGGAAATTTAAAATTTCCACTTCTAATTCTTCAAGATTATACTCTCTTAAGATTTCACACACCTCCCTTCCAAGTTCACTAACATTAACAGTAGTGAATGGATTACTGAACAATCTTTACCCAGTTCTGCCCTTATAATGTTCCAAGTGGTTTTGGCAACATTATTAGAGTTGGTAATTTTGTCCTCATTGCTAAGTCTTTTTGCCTCATTTATTACCTTAGTTAAAATCTTGCAGTATGATTTATAATACTGCTTTAGATTTTCATTGTCATGAAATTTTGCCAAAAGATATAATTCTCTTTTCCTTCTGCAGGAAGTTTTTATTCCAGTGGTTAACCATTGTTTGGAGGAAAAATGTTCGTAAGTTTTCTTTTTGGGAAAACAAGCATTAAATATCTGCAAATATACATCTACAAAATTATTAAACACACTATCTATATTATTGTTGTCAGCATTAAATACGGTTTCCCAAGTCTCAAAACTTAAACTTAGTTTGAAATCATTTAGGGAACAGTTGTTAAATGTCCAGATAATTTTGCAATTACAGTTTGTCCTTTCCTTTCTGATCTCTTTTTGATGTACAAACAAAAGTTGCCCGTCATGATCAGATAGACCATTAAATACTGGAGAGATCAAATAGTTTTCAAACTTAGTTATATCTATAAAGATATTATCAATCAATGTTTGAGTAGTGGTGCAAGTCCTGGTGGGAAAGTAAACCACACTACTCAAGTTAAAAGACTGCAGTATGTAGTTTAATTGTTGCTTCATTTTATTATCTTCTAGATAATTTATATTAAAGTCACCACAGACTATCATTAATAAATTCGGTTTATAAATTTTGTTGATGACAACTTCTAACTGGGTAATGAATAATGAAAAATTACTAGACGGGGACCTATAAAAGGCTAGAATACAGAATGTACTCGATAAAAATTTACATTTAACAGCACACACCTCCATGGATTTGTCTATACTGTAACTGACCCACTCAGTGTGACTTCAAGCCTCACAAGTTGGTCGCCACTTTATGTAACTGTTCTCAAGTTTGCCTACACGTTCGGCGTCACGTATAACTCGCCATCACGTTCACCTTTTGTGGTCTCCACTTTCATCCGCCGCTTCCTTGTTGCTGTCTGGTTCAGGGTCGGGTGTGGGATGACTCTGAATTTGGATTTGTGTGGGTGCCAGTGGACTTCAGTGAAATCCACGAATTTGGAACGGGGAAAACAAAGGTGGGGATATGGATAGGCGGGCTTTTGGGGTTCAGACTGCTCAGACGGTAGAACGAGATTCTGTCTCAGGGCGACTTCTGGGCCTTGCTTGCACAAGGAGATAGAAAAGACTTAAAAACTCGCACTTCACCAACAGTGTTGCTCTTTATTATAGATGTGCACTAGAATTACACATTACGAGGCTGTAGCACTTTGAATTTGTACACCGGACTCGGCCAACACCGATTTAACGTCCGGGAGGTTACTACTCACTCCGGTTATTCCCTTGTAATGACTGACTCCTCTGGAGAGACAGAAGTCCTCACGGTTCCAGGAACGCCTGGTTTCCTCTCCTCTGAAATTTTGCTGACTGGCTAAACCAAAAATTTGGGCGTTACTCTCATTGACATTCCGCCAATCCCTAACAAGATCCATGTTAATTTGGGCCTAAGTACAACACGGTCCTTCTGAGAGCTCTCAAATAAATGAAGGTACACTAACGATCGCTCGGTACGCCCCTTCGAAAATTATTGCGACTCGTATCTGTCAAGTCTCAAATTTTCAAAGACCCGCACCGTCGAAGTTAAGCATTGTAATTCCCAGAAAACACAGCGGGGTACTTCCTGCTCCGTTCTGGGGGTTTCAAGTGACCTGCAGCTTGCTTGTCCCTCAGAAAGACCACATGTCGTCCTTGGCGTCTGCTGGTGCTGGGGTCAATTCTGTATCATCTTTTGTTAACAGTGGTACAGTTCGTTTACTTGTAATTGTAAATTGTAATTAAGAATGTAAATGAAAAAACATTGCTGAGGTTCCTGCATGGTGCGGTTACAATACATAGTTCATTAATGCTGACAGGTTCGTAATCCACAGAGTTGTGTAAATATATACATACACCTCCCTTAATAAAAGACTTTCTACAATAACTAGCTCCTACGTTGTAATTGGCCATGGTCATATTTTCAATTTGTGAATAATTTAGGTGATGTTCTGTGAAACAAAGCACTTGCGGAATTCAGGATATAGATGGGCCTAAATTTCACTAGTCTTATCTGCAAGGCCACAGATGTTTTTGTGATAAATTGAGAAGCCATTTTTCTTTAAGACTTCAGTATGGTTGTTAACACTGCTTTTTCTTCTACCATAAAAAATCATCATATCTATCTAGTGGAAATTTTCTTTGCCTATTTGATTTACGTTGTGGCTCGAGAGTTTGTGGTTTACTTATTTCTAACATAACATTATCAACAGTACAATCTTTTATGCCAAAAAAATTCTTAATCTCATTATCATGGTCATTATAGATTGCCTTCCAAGGCAAATAGATTGGTTTTGCATCTCTGTAAAAGATTTTAGTACAAATTAAGGCAATATTCCTAACCAGTATGTTCTTGCCCATTTTATTAAGATGGAGTCTGTGCCTTGTAAAGAGAGCTCTATTTAAATCATGGTGTAATAAAGTAATGTGCTTAAAACCTTTGGTACATTTCACTAATTTCCTATTAAAAACTTTTATCTCATCATTCACACATGACCAATTTTCCAGGTTGTACCTATGTGGAATATTCAACAGAACAATATTTGTATGAGAATTAGTTTTGATAAAATTCAATATATTTCTTAATGCTTCTCTGGAATCATTTTTTCTTATTTCTTTAGTTCCACCTGAAAAAAACCATTACATCATTAAGTGTCAAGAATTCAACCATAGACTCTGCCGTGGTAGATAAGTTACTTATGTCAGCTCCTGGCTTGACAAATCCCATTACTCTGGACGTTTTAGTTAACTTGTCTTTGATCTTATCTATACAGTCTCTAATATGGCTATCACCAATGAATAAAATTAAATGTTTTGTCTTACCAACTAAAAGATTCTGCTCTAGACTTGCGTTTTTGTTTGAAATTTGCATGTCAGTATCACTGTCACCAACTTTAACTGCAGACAAATCGTTTGCTGAAAACTTTGAGTAAGTATTACAAGGGACACAACCATTCAGTATCACAGGGATATGAAATTCTGGCAACAGGTCTTCTGCTTTCTTGTATCTACTAGTCCTTGATGAAATAGGTTCCTTTGCCGTTGAATCTTGATTCGTTGCATTAGATTTGTGACTTCTCATCTTACTCTTCTCGATTTGCCTAGGCTGATCCTTTTCTAGGTTATGTAAGACTCCAAAACTATTTGTACTTCTTATCGTTGTTTCTGTAATTTTACTGGAGCTAACAGAATCCATCTCTTGTGAATGCACAGGTATATGCGTCCAATTTTCAGCACTTAGCGATAGTTGGAAAACTTCTTCATGGCTACGTGCATTTGTGACTAATCTATCCATTAATACGTCAGTTTTTTGGTCTTCCTTAAGGATTTCAATAACTTTCATTGCTGATTTTAATTCAGAAATAACTTTCGTTAACTCAATTTCACATTTAATGCAACCTTCGCATTTAAAATCACTTTTCTCTTTAGTCAAATCCACAAAATCCTCCGCAGCCTAATTACTAGCCGCTGTTGCTTCCGCCATGACAGTTATAATTCATAGAATTGTCGCGTGTTTGGAATCCAGAAGCCTTACTTCCGTGGGAACTGCCCACATTCAAGCCAATGTGACAACGCACCGCCCTTAGCAACGGTGAGTAAACAGCTGTTGTTGGCAAAGCGAGTAAACACATGTTGCTACGCAAAGCGAGTAAACAGTTCTTGCTAGGCAGAGCGAGTAAACGGCTGTTGCTAGGCAAACACTACAACAGTACGGACAGTGACATATTTTCTGAAAGTCCGACTCTAGGTTATATAAGAAGATACACTGAGAGCACGGCTACAGAAGCAATCTACAGTGTTAGAAGCAGCTACAAAAGGAGCAGTACAGGCAAATCTCAGTGAAACGACAGTAGCCTTTTAGCATTGGAAATACAGAAGCAATTTACCGTGTTAGAAGCAGCTACGAAAGAAGAAGCAATACAGGAAAATATAAATCAGGCGTCTACAGTTTTAAGCAGCACTATGTTGCCGATATTAACGATTATAAGGAGCTTCAAACGGAGATGGTGGAGATGGTGGAGATGGTTGACAGGGGCCCCGGATAGTGAAATGAGTACAGCTACAACACAAAACGAGACCTCAGACTTGGAGAGAGCAGAAATGGGGAATGAACTGGCACATGCTATGGAAATGGTCGAGGCCTTAAGATGTGAGTTGAGAACTGCTACAGTACAAAAAGAGACATCAGATATTGAGAAAGAAGAACTTGGGAAACAACTGGCACGTGCTTTGGAAAAGGTTGAGTCCCTAAAAATTGAATTGCGAACAGCCATATCACAAAAGGAGACTTCAGATATGGAGAAAGAAAGAATGGGGAAAGAGCTGGAACATGCTATGGAAATGGTTAAGGCCGTAAAATGTGATTTGATGACAGCTAGATCACAAAAAGAGACATCAGACTTGGATAAAGCAGAGATGGAGAAAGAACTGTCACGTGCTTTGGAAAAGGTTGAGTCCCTAAAAAGTGAAATACAAACAGCCATATCAGAAAAAAGTAAGTGGGATTTTGAGAAAACAAAGATTGAAGGAAGACTGGCAAATGCTATGGAAGAGTTGGCCACAAAAAATAGGGCTACACTCAGTACGGAAACACAGACCACAATAGATTTGCTGGAACTTAGTAACTGGGAAGTAAAAACATACGAATTGATAGCTGTAATTCAGCGGTTATATGACAGTCTGGAAAATTAAAATATAAAAGAGACTTGAAGAGACAAGGAGAAGACACCACATCACAAAAATATACCTCAGACTTGGAGAGAGCAGAGATGGGGAAAGAACTGTCACGTGCTTTGGAGAAGACTGAGGCCCTAAAAACTGAATTGCGAACAGCCGAATCACGAAAAGAGACCTCAGATTTGAAGAAAGAAGAAATGGGCAAACAACTGACATATCCTATGGAAAAGGTTGAGGCTCTAAAAAGTGAACTGACGAAATCCACATAATAAAAATGTAACTCAGACTTGGATAAAGCAGAGATGGAGAAAGAACTGTCACGTGCTTTGGAGAAGGTTGAGTCCATAAAAACTGAAATGCGAACGGCCGAATCACGAAAATAGACCTCAGATTTGAAGGAAGAAGAAATGGGCAAACAACTGACATATCCTATGGAAAAGGTCGAGGCTCTAAAAAGTGAACTGAAGAAGTCCACATAACAAAAATGTAAGAAAACTAAGAAATAACAGAGCAGTATGTTCGGAACCCATTTCGTCACACAACATATTAAAAAGTCTAGACTTCAGTGGATTTGTCTTGATAACATTGACGGTTTTTACAACCGTCTGCAGCGCTTCATGAAGGGGTGGGCTGAGTTCTTTAGCTGCCAGAGCTTCCCGATGTATCATACAGTGAGTCCATACTGCTTCGAGAGCAACAGCTTTAATTTTTGCTTGTAATCCAGCATGGACTCCAGACATTGAACGAGCTCCATCTGTACATATGCCAGTGAACTTATCCCATTTTCATTAAGGAAAGCATTAATAATGTCGAAAAGGCTTTGAGCTGATGCTGTTTTCAAGATCCAACCACTCGTTGAAGGAGCACTGGTGTCTTCATTTCTATCACTAATCAGGAAATGCTTCATGATCAACTGTTCATAATCAAGTCAACTTCAAGAGGTAAACAAATCAGCACAACTGTACTGAAACGTTGAGTGCATAAGAACACAACATCAAACAGGCATACCCGTCGATCACCATTGAGTCTGGCGACAAACTGCCTTCTCCCTGCCCAACAGGCCCCAATGAGAGGACATAAGTCGATGCTTTCAGCTGCGCGTGTACAGTGCTGCCTGGAAGAGGATGCGGCTGCTGCTAACCTATCAACGCTGTCTCTTGCATACGCGTTTTATAATTGCCGGTAAAGAGGATAGTTATTAGTTATTTCGAAATTCATGATAATTAAAGCCTGTACTCATCAAAAGTCTTTCTATACGTATTTTTTTGTTACTTTTCTAATTGATTTAGGGCAGTTTTAATTTTTATCTGTAGGAAAGTATGCTGCGCCCCTTGGGGGTCGTGCCCCACAGTTTGAGACCTTCTGAATTAAAACATTGACTGGATTGTTTTGGTATACTGTTTTATTATATAATTCTGCATTTGGTTTTATGTTCTTGTAGGTTTATTTTAATTACAGGTATTGCATTTTATTTATTTTGTGTATTTGTTGCATGTATTATGAAATGTATGTCGTTCTGCTTGATACACGTAGTATATTCTGTGACAAGTTTTATAGCTTGTGGTCTTGTACCAATGATCGATGTTTGAATGCAATAAAGATGATATATGATATTGTCACGTGTTGGGTGTATAACGCGACAAATAACTACACGCCTTATTGGATATAACGAATTTTATTTCACACTCGCTCTTACAGTCACACCATTTACAAGCTCAACATCACTGGCATCGGCAGTATCACAAATACTAGACTGCATACTCTTCCCTGGCCAGCTCTTAACTAACTCTTGAATAGCCTTCGCTGTTCCTTATTTAGCCCCGTTACTGACGACACAGAACACAGTTACGTAATAGGCGCCACTGTTGTCTGACGCCGCGTTTGCCGATAGCCAACAACGCTGTCGGGAGTTGTTTACTGTTGAGTAGCAACGGTGGCATCCCGTGTTACGTCACCGCGGAAGGGGGCGGGGTGTTGACTGGCCTATTACCGTAGCAACGGCAACGCTCCGAAGGTGTTACGTCACCGCTGGCGGGGGAAGGGGTGTCAAATCTCGAAAAGACTAACGGTGACGAATAGGAACTTGAACAGTGGGAGCAAAACAGCACCAGTGAAGAAGGGCCAGTGACAGAGGAGTTACGCAGAGAAGTATTCAGCATACTCTACCACAGTGCTGTACAACGTTCTTAAGTACTTGGGCACAATTCACTGTTGCCTATGGAGGTGCGGGCCCTACCGCACTACTACTACTACTACTACTACTACTACCACTGCTGTCACTACTTAATACAATTATTTCTACTATTTCTTAAATAATAATAACAATAAAAACAGTAATAACAACAATAATAATAATAATAATAATCATAAAACAATTAGATATTTAATACTGACTAAATCTTTTGTTAGTATAATTATACGAGTATTTACTTACAGTCTTACATAATTAGTGTGAAATTTGACACTGCATGTTTGCTGCAAGTTGTCGAAAATCTGGTGTGTAGCTGGAACAGGCTGCCCTTAGAGCATCATCTAAGTGCGAGTCAGTTAGGTAGAATCGGTACTTATTTTGATGCTCATAGATGAAAATGCGACTTCGCACAGATACGTTGAACCAAAACATGAATAAAATTTCAGAGCAACGCTATGAATCATGGGATATTTATTCCTGTCCACCAGAGTCCAGAAATTGCTACAAGATGCAAATGAGGATTTCAAAGATATGTCTCCCTGGAAATTTAAATTTTCCATTTCTAATTCTTCAAGATTATACTCTCCAAAGATTTCACACACCTCCCCTCCAAGTTCACTAACATTAACAGTAGCGAATGGATTACTTATAAACATTGTCACTGGTTCAAGTGATGAAAACTGGCTAAATCTGTTATCAAATTCGGTCTCAAAGGCTTCAAGATGCTGGGCAAAACATGGAAGATTGTATTCACATCCATTTAAGGTTTCCAAAACAGATTTCATATGCGGAAATTGTGGAAAGGAATTTCTGTTTAATGTCCAATCCATAGCTTTAGTTTCTTTTGAAAAGCATTAACTACACTAATCATGCTTGAAATGTTACGAACTTTCCCTCGTAATTCAAGAGTTAGCTCATTTAATTTTGAGGTGATATCTGTCAAGAAAGCGAAATCTAGTAGCCATATTTCATCAAGTTCTTGATAATATTCGCCAGGAGATGATCTCAGAAAGTCCCTGACCTTATCCAGAACACAGCAAAATCATTCCAGTGTTTTCCCCCTACTAAGCCACCTTATGTCTGCATGGAAAATTATGTCACCATGCTCAGTGTCCGACACACTCAAAAGATTTCTGAACAATCGATAACGAGTAGAAGACGATCTGATATAATTTACCACACGAGTTACTACATTCATAACATGGTCGAACTTCAAAACCTTTGCGCATAAAGCTTCCTGGTGGTAATGCAGCGATAAGAAAGAACACTGGGAAATGATTCATCCTTAGCACAAAGAGCAAGGAACCCATTGTTCCTACCAGCAATTGAAGGCACCCCATCTGTAGTTATAGCAACAAGTTTTGAAAGTAGTAAGTTACATTCTTTCACAAATTAAAGGACACATTCATTATGTCTTCTCCCCTAGTATGTTCATGAAGTGGCAGCAGTTTAACGAACTCTTCCCTTACCGTAAAATCGCCAAAAACCATTCTAACAAATACACATAATTGTGCAACATCCGATATATCAGTGCTTTCATCAAGCTGGAGTGAAAAATATTCACACGATTGCAAATCCTGATGTATTTGAGATTCCAGATTATCAGAAATCTGTTCAACTCGTCTAGCAACAGTTTTGTGACACAACTGAAGTCCTCTGATGGAAGTCATAAGTGCAGATTTATCTTTGTGACCATCGAACAGAGACTCGCTGGCACTGATCATGGCTTCTTTAACTATTTTCCCATCACTGAAAGGTTTTTTCCTTTTAGCTAACACATGTCAGATTTTATAAGAGGCTATTGTTACATTACTACTTTGCTGGATAGGCTTTGTAAATACACATTGTTGCAAGGTTAATTTAGATTTTTGGTCTTTCACCTTTTGTTTTCTTAGTTCAGATTTCACAGGAAATTCATTGTTGAAGCTTCTATGGTTAGTCAAAAAATGTTGCTCTACATTACTTTTTTTAGGAACAGACACGCTACCACTACACAATAAACACACAGGTTTTCCTCTGTATTCAATACTGCTCCTCCCATCCACTGTTGAAACTATAACTTCTTTGTCTTTCAGCCATATCAAGAATAGCTATATAAAATAGTACCACTTATTTACTCAACAATTTGAAGTACAATAACTAAAATACACTGATAACTGTGTAACTTGTCACAACACAAGACACATAATAACTGAACTATGGTCGTCACAAACTCGCAAGTAATACTGAATATTTGGCTGAAGAAAGCGAACTGGGAAATATAGCTGCCACCAATTTCCATTAGTGTACGACCCTCTTAATAACTTCTTATTGTTTGCGGCATCGCTTTGTTGGGATTAAAGTAACTTTGATTCATATTGCCGATGAGTTTAGAAATTGGGGAAATTACATTAAGCTGGGCCCTATAGTCATATTTGTGTCTGTGAATATGTTTGCCCTGCCAATCAAAGAAAATTTTATTGTACCCTGACCATAAATCCGAAATCCATGAAAGCCGATTCAGTGGGGACTTGTGGCTGTTTGAGGGGGGAAAATTACCTGATCTTGAGAGGACGGCGGTTTCTCTAGTGAAAAGGAATTAAGACTGGTGTTGTTAGCAAGGGAGAAAAGAAATAGGCATATTTTTCAAGGAATGTTTAATACTGTACCATGCTTCAAGGAAATTTTGTGAAAATATTTAACAGTACTCAGACGTTCAAAAATGTCTCATTTTACAATTTGAATTAATATTAAAAATCGGTTCAATTATATGTGCTTATGGAGGGCGCCGCATTGGACAGGGCTGAGGTAGAGGGTAAAAAGCAGTATTGTGTTGAAATCTCAAATAGGTTCGCAGCTTTGGAAAATTTAGACACTGAGGTGGATGTTAATAAAGCTTGGGAAACTATTAGAGAGAATATAAATATTTCTGCTAAGGAGAGTCTAGGTTATTATGAACCGAAGAAGCATAAGCCATGGTTCAACGAAGGATGCTCAAAATAATCAGACCAAAGAAAACAAGCCAAATTACAATGATTACAAGATCCAAGAGAAATAAATGAGGATAATCTGAACAATATAAGATGTGAAAGCATTAGCCATTTCAGGAATAAAGAGGGGATATCTGGAAGACAAAATTGATGAGCTTGCAATGAACAGTAAAAACAACACAATTAAAGACCTGTATAGAGGAATAAATGACCATGATATATATACAGTGTCCGTCTTGCAGTGCATCCACTTTTACCTGTCACTTCACAACATGTTTCGGCACCATAGTGCCATCATCAGGTGCTCCATTTACACTAATCTATTGCATTGCAAGGTAAAATTATTTAAAAAGTATTTTAAAATATTCATCAGTTATAATAAATTTTCTGTATACTAAAATCTTGTTAAGATATTCATCTTATCTGTTCCAATTCAAAACCCATGCATGGTTCCTCCACTATGGGAGTCGTTCCTCTTGTATGGAGTGTGTATCGTGTCTTGTGTTCCCTTTTTGGCTGCGGGTGTTGTAAAGTGACAGGTAAAAGTGGATGCACTGCAAGACGGACACTGTATATATATCATGGACGAAAATCAGTGCAACAGGACGCTAAAATACAACATTATGAATAAATGACTTTATGAGGGGTTACCAACCTAGAAGTAACTTAGCGAAGGATGAGAATTGTGATCTGCTTGCAGATTCCCACAACATTTTGAATAGGTGGAAGAACTATTACTCTCAGCTGTTGAATGTACATAGGGTCAGTTATGTTAGGCAGATAGAAATACATACAGCTGAGCTGTTAGTACCTGATCCTAGACCTCTGGAGGTTGAAACTGCTATTGCAAAATTTGAAAAGGTATAAATCACCAGGTATTAATCAAATTCTGGCAGAACTTATTCAAGCAGGAGGTGAAATACAACTATTATGTTCTAAGATCCATAAGCTAATTAATTCTATTGGAATAAGGAAAAATTGCCTGATCAGTGGAAGGAATATATTATTGTACCAGTTCACAAAAAGTGTGACAAAATTGACAGCAGTAATTACTGGGGGATATCACTGCCATCAACTTCAAACAAAATTTTATCCAGCATTCTTCTCTCAAGGTTAAGCCCATACATCAATGAAATTATTGGTGATCATCAGCGTGGGTTTTGACGCAACAGCTCAACTACTGACCAGATCTTTTGCGTTAGTCAGATACTGGAGAAAAAATGGTAGTATAATTAGACAGTACATCAGTTATTTGTAGACGTCATGAAAGCCTATGATTCAGTTAGGAGGGAAATATTGTACAATATTCTGATAGAGTTTGGGATACCCATGAAACTAGTCAGGCTGATTTAAATGTGCTTAAACGTAACATATGGTAAAGTCCATATAGGTAAACATCTGTCTAATAATTTTCTTATCCAGAATGGTCTAACACAAGGAGATGCTTTATCTCCATTGCTTTAGAATATGTCATTAGGAAGGTCCAAAGGAAACCATGTGGGACTGAAATTAAATGGGACACATCAGCTCTTGGTCTTTGCTGATGTTGTGAATCTACTGGGAGATAATATAGATACCATAAAGAGAATTACACAAACTTTAATTGAGGCTAGTAAGGAAGTTGGTCTAAAAGTAAACATAAAGAAAAGTAAGTATATGTTGCTATCTCGTGAATAAAATGCAGGGCAAAATCATGACATAAAGATAGGTAACACATGTTTTGAAAATGTGGCACAATTCAGATATTTGTGAATGGCTTTAACAAATCAAAACCTGATTCAGGAGGAAATTAAGAGGAGATTGAACCTGGGTAATGCTTGCCACCATTCAGTTCAGAAACTTTTGTCTTCTTGTCTGCTATCTAAAAACATAAATGTTGGAATACATAAGACTATAATTTTGCCTGTAGTTCTGTATGGAAGTGAAACCTGGTCTGTGACTTTAGGGTAGGAACATAGGCCGAGGGTGTTGAAGAGAATATTCGGACCGAAGAGATATGAAGTGATAGGAGGTCGGAGAAAATTGCGTGAGGAGCTTCATAACTTGTACTCTTCTCGAAGTTTAATTAGAATGATCAAGACAAGGAGGATGAGATGGGCAGGGCAGGTAGCATGAATTGGGGCGAGGAGGAATGTATATAGGATATTGGTTGGAAATCCAGAAGGAAGGAGACCACTGGGAAGACGAAGACGTAGGTGTGAACAATATTAGAATGGATCTTAGAGAGATAGGATGGGATGGCTTGGATTGATCTGGCTCAGGATAGGGACAATTGGAGGGATTTAGTGATCACAGTAATGCACTTTCGAGTTCCATAAGATGCTGGTAAGTTCTTGAGTAGCTGCACAATTGGCAGCTTCTCAAGGACTCTGCTCCATGAATGAATGAATTCATAATGAATTAAAAACTATCCATCCAAACTACATTATATGCAGTAGTCAGAAAATTCACTTATTAGATAGAATATATAGGCGATGATCAGAATTTTACAAGCTAAACATTCACTTCTAGTTGTAACATTTACATTTAAATCCCCTCGTAATTGAAAGCGAAAAGTTCTTGCTTATGTATAAATTGTCTATGGACTGCGTGATTTTGTAGATATTCACGTTTGTATTGATACACTGTACTTTACATTTCGACGAATATTTTGGCGGTATTTTAAACAATAATTAGTGGTCAGGAGAAGCTTAGTTCCGTCTGTATGCTCGAAATTAATATAATACATTGTAATTCAATATGTATTTTCCTGCTGTTAAATTGAACAGTTATATACTGAATCATTTCTAAAAAGCACGTAACACAGAAATAAACGAATTATGGCGTTCAAACGCGACTGGGCTTCCGGTTCACCGTTCAATGTAGGAAGCATTGAGCCAATAGGATGATGGTGTTCTATAACGGATGGCATTTGAAATCGTATTGGTGGACTTTGAGGTAACTGTGTGTTGTTGAGTACACATAGCGCATACATATTGTCTGGTATGTTTCATAGATGGTAGCAAGTTGGGGCAGTTGAGTGTTGGGTTAGAAGTGTGTTTTGTATAATTGATCATCGATCTCTTTTTACAGTTTATTTTCTTTACGTATATCAGCTGATTTAACAGACGGTAAACTGTTATTTATAAATTATAAGGGAGTGATGATTTAACAACTGGAGCTATAAAAGAAGGCGAATGACAGCGGGACGATCCTCATGCCAATGAGCTCAGGCAGCAGTATAAACTAGTTCAGAAAAATTGTTGTTCGTCTGTAATACTTATTTGGCTATTGTTTAATTTACGACACTGTCAGTATCTAAACTAAAGCGTTGAATAGTAAGATAAAGGATGAATTGGGAAGGAAGCTGTTATGGCCTAATTGAGGTACTAACCTGTCATTTGCCAAGAGGGACCGGGCAAAATCACAAGGAACATCGATGGGTAACCAGTGTCAATATTGAGACGCGAACCTAGTACCTCCCGAAAGTAGGTCTAACTCAGCCATTCCAACCATATCACTTGAAAATGTGTGCATTGTGTATAATCTCATACGGTGTTAGGTTAAGTTGTCTCTTTGCATATATAATTAAGCAGAATGAAGACATATGGTGGAGTAGAGATATAGCCCCACCATCCTTGACCTCGGTATTAGATGGAGGTGTGTTGTCAGTTTCTTTCCTCGGCCGCTCTACCTCTGTGGAAAACGCCCCTGGCCTGGACGCTGTGGAGAAGAAAACAATCTTGCCTTGCCATGAGTCGAACCTAGGTCATCCAGCCCATAGCCTGTAGCTGTACTGACTGAGCTGTCCCAACTCCTCACAGTGTTACGATTCATATGTTCTGTAGATTTTTTAGGGAATCTATGTGATCCATAAAAGAAAGGAAGTGGTTTTTTCCTAATCAAGATACTAACCTCATGTTTGCTTAAGGGGACTGAAGGTAAGCATGGAAATTTTCAATGAGGATAGCCAGTGTATCTTGAATATAAAGCTAGACCAACCCACCCAGTTATAACAATTGAAAATGTAGCCTTGAAAGAATTCTGACGGTGATGTATGCTGTACAGAACTATTAGGCTTATTTCGGACTCTGTCCATCGTCTGATATTTAGAAGACAAAAACCACAACGTTTCGGAGACTGGATCTGTCTCCATCCTCAGGTGGATGGAACAGGATAAACCTACTCAGTTGGGCCCACTAGAAAGAGCTAGTCTCAATCACTGGACTCACTGACAATGTAACTGGACACTGATTGAGACTAGCTCTTTCTAATGGGCCCGACTGAGTAGGTTTATCCTGCCTCATCCACCTGAGGACGAAGACAGATCCAGTCTCCGAAACGCTGTGGTTTCCTTGTCTTCTATATACCAGATGATGGATAGAGTCCAAAATAAGCATAATAGTTCTGTAATTGAAAATGTGTTCATTGCATGTAATCTCGTAGAAATTACACCTTGTATTTGACTTGGTTCATCCTGGTCCATCACAGTAGTAATAGTATAAAAGATTATTAATGCCATCCAGCATGATTGATAAATGTTTTTTATTCTTTAATTGTTCATCCTTGACCTGATTTGGTCAGAGTTACCATCTTCAGAAGAACATATCAATACATGTGGAAACTACTATTACATTGTGATTGGGCATTATCAGTACAACACAGTGTGGCCCGAACAACTGGACAACACTAAAGAATTCTATTCTTCAAACAACAGAATCATAACATTGCTTTAAAGAGAAGCAGTATAAAAGACATGAACCAGACTGGTTCTAGTTTAACAAAGTTTTTAAACCATACTCATAAATAGACTAATTATAATAATTTTTAAATATTTTAATAGATTCATACACATCACTGTAATTGTTAAAGTCTAATATTTCATATTCATGACATTGTAATATTGGTGTCTGTATGTACAGATAATGACCAATCACATTGTAATAGTAGTTTCTGCACGCATTGATATGTCCTTCTGAAAATAGTCACTCTGACCGAAACATGTCAAGGATGAAGAAAAAAAAAACGCTTTTCAGTCACACTGGACAGCGTTAATAATCTTTTATACTACACCTTGTATATTGTGAAGAGTTTTTGAAAAATGATTTGTTCAGTTAAAAGTGTTTATCTGAAAAACAAAATTAATGAGCTTGCAATACATAGTAAGAACAAGTGAATTAGAGACTTACATGAAGGTATAAATGAATTTAAGAAGGCTTGTCAACCTTAAGCTTGCATGGTAAAGTGTGAGAACAGTGATCTACATGCTGATTCCCACATTATTTTGAATAGGTGGAAGAATTATTTCTCCCAGCTGTTGAATGTGTGTTATTAAGCAGATCAAAATGTATACAGCTTAGCTGTAGTCCATTTAAGATTAAAATTGCTGCTACACAGTAGAAAAAGTATAAATTGGCAGGTAGTAATCAAATTCCAACAGAACTGATTCAAGTAGGAGGTGAAACATTATGTTCTGAGTTCCATAAACTCTTTAATTTTATTTGGAATAAGGAAGAACTTCATATTCCATTTTGACCACTACCAAAATTGAAGTGTTCAAATTTCATATTGCCAATATTTCAGAGACTCTGCCTTGAGGAGATGAAAATCTGTTCCATACTGACATGGCTGATCTTCCAAGGAGACATAAGCTTTCCATTCCTCTGAAAGCTTCAGATCTTACATATTTTTATTTGTTCGTGAGTGTGATGCCAACTTTTCCATTGACTTTAGTAATGTAAATATAACAAATCAACAAAGCAAATGTTTGCAGTACTATAAAATATTGTAAAGTGTTTTGCCACTGAAGATGCCATTCAGATTGTTAATTGGTTTATTTAACAACCTACAGATCGTAACTACAATTAATTATAACGCTGTTACGGGTTTGCACAATTTACAAACCCTACACACTATTTTGTCCACTCTGTCCTCAGTAGTCTACACATATTTACTGTACGATACGGGAGCTATACCAATGTCACTGTATTACACACTCCCAATACTTCTCTTGTGAGCCAAGCATCTGCTTCTCACACTATCACTTCTTAATCACACGTTCCGGTATTCTTCGTTCTGCTACCACTGAATTTGGCAACTGTTCCATCCGCACTATGTCACTCCTGCTCACACAGTGACTGCCTGACTGACTGACTGCTGACTCCCCGGCTAACTCATAACTAACTGTTAAATAGTGTTTGCTGCTCCTTATTTAGCCCCGTTACGGACAACGCAGAAAACAGTTACATAATAGGCACCACTGTTGCGTAACGTCGTGTTTACTGACTGCCTAGGAACAGTCGTTGCACGGACTCCCCACCATGTTTACAAAGGTGTTGCTGGGCAGCGATGCTTGGAGTTGTTTTTGGCTATGTAGCAACTGCAGCGTCTCATGTTACGTCACCACAGGGAAAGGGGTGTCTACCAAGCGTTGCACACTGATGGACGGAGTGGGGGTATGTGACGTCACTCGCGAGATCACAGAATTCACGCGACTCCCACCTCCCACTACACCATCCACATCACACTGCTCCCTTCTAAAGGTTGTTCATCCCGAACAGCCTAACTGTACATCCCCGTTCCTTTTTCTTCCTGTTGCTGTGCTTGCTGTCTCTCCTGTTGTTTCGGCTACTCCTCTGCAGCGACTGTTCTCCTTCCGTTACAACCACTCCCCTCTTAAGACCAGCTCGTCTCGAGCGGTTTCCTGGTAACTTGCAAGAAGATCCAGTTGTATCACATTCATCCATCGCACATTCACTCTTTCTCGGGAAGCCGGTACTTCAACATTACTGGTTCCTCCTCTATCCATTGTTTCTTTTTCCTCTTTGGAGGGGGCCTATCCCTCCATAAGTTCCATTCCTTGTTTTGTCGTAATCTGACAGAAGATCCGGTAGTTTGCTTTGCGATCTTCCTGCCAACAATCTTGTAGAAGGTCTTCTTACGAGTACTTCTCCCTCCTAGGTGTGATCGCTGTCCTGATCTACGCCCTCTGATAGTGTCCTTGGTTGTCACCTTTTTCTTCTGGCATAGCGGCTGTCTGCCGCCTGTGTTCTTTATTCCAGTTCTTCCTTTCCAGGTTTCTTGTTCAACATTGTATGCGTTCCGTCCCATACGCCTGTGTCCTGCACAGCGTGAATCTTTATTCCGGTGGCGGTCACTTCTTTCCTCGGTCTACACTTTCTGTGGGTCGAAGATTTCCTGAAGATGTTCCTGTTGAGCAATGCCACTGTTGCATAGTGGGACACCTTCCTGCTGGTTTTCTTCTGTCATGCCACTTCACACTGCGGCTCATCCCTCCGCGGGTTACGGCCAACTTCTTCTGGGGTCCACAATTTTCCTGTGTCGAATTCTTCATTTTTCGCTGATTTCGGTCCCTACGCCTTTTCTTCTTCGATTCTCCGACCAGCATTACTTCAGTGTCTTCTACAGGTACGTCTTGTTGTTCTGCTGCCTCAGGTTTCCTGTCCACTGAGGCCAGCTCTTCTTCTGGACGTGCCTCCATTTCTCGGCAGGCCATCATCACTCTCACCGGTATCACTATGGGGACCTCTTCTTGTTGTGCCACCGCAGGTTTCGTGTCCACTGAGGCCGGCTTTTCTTCTTGGCAGGCTGTCGTCTCTTCCTGCCAGGCATTCATGTTGGCTTTCAATCTCTTCTCTCGCATGGCGGCCGTCCTTGCTTCAATGGCTTTCGTCTCTGCTTGGATAGCTCTTCTTTCTGGTGCCATCTGTTCTCGCCAGGCTTTCGAGTCTGCGTCTACCTTATCTCGGTCGATGTCTAATTTGGCCATTAAATCTTCTTTGTCTTTTTTCCAATTTTTTTTGCATGGTCTTCATCTCTTTCAGCAGGAGTTCCATCATCTGCTGGGAGTCCATTTTGCGGAAATATAGTACGTGATGCACTCGTAAGTTCAATTATTCGTCGAGGCATGTTGAAGTTTGTAAACAATTCTGACACCAAATTGTCGCGACAAATAACTTCACACCGTATTCAATATAATGAATTTATTGCACATTCGCTCTTACAATCACTCAATTTACAGTCTCAACCTTATTGCCATTGGCAGTATCACAAATACTCCTACGAAAGATAGACAGCTATTGACTGGTTACTCTCTCTAGTAACTCATTCACTAGTAACTGCTACTCATAAACTAGCTAGCTACTGACTGGATACTGACTGGTAACTGCTGTTGAATAGTGTTTGCTGCTCCTTATTTAGCCTTGTTATGGACAACACAGAAAACAGTTATGTAATAGGCACCACTGTTGCATAACGTCGTGTTTGCCGATAGCCTAGCAAAGCTGTCGGGTGTTGTTTACTGCTTGCAGTACCAACATTAGAATTATATGCATTTCTTGGTCACTGTTGTAACACATTATAGCTAATTAAAGGTTTAAAACGTGATGAAAGATGTATTATTTTCAAGAAATTTGATGTGCAGTTATTAGATCCTTTCTGAATTCAAGAGATGTTTGAAGAAGACCTCAATTCATGCAGTTGTTTTTTTGATCCTTTGTCCTGTAAGCTGATGTTCAGATTATGTAGTCAGCTGAAAGTAACAAATACATGCTCAGTGAGGGAAGAATTGCACAGGGCCTAAGTATTTTAATTTCCTCTAGGTTAAAGGTTTTTGTTTGAATTTTTACCATTGCAGTAGCAGTTTTATGATATATGGATCAGAAGTATTAGATACATTATGTGGTGACATGATGGCTGAAAGCTGGAATAGTGGAGTTTATTGCTTTATAAGTATGGCAGCTTTATCACCATATGCAGATAATTGTGTTGGGAATGTTTGTTAAGTATGTATCTACCAAAACACATGGGAGAAGACAGAAATCCTTAGTCACCACAGTGAGAACCTCGTATCACATTTGTCACCATAACACTTTTAACGTGAAAAGGTTTTGCGGTGAACACATTAAGCCTTTTGATCATGAATGGTACATGTTTTTGTGTTTATTTGTATAGTAATTACAAAAATTAATACTTCCTTGATTGTAAAATGTGAATCAGATATGTGTAGATGTTTGTGAGTGGTTAGTTTGAATGAAAACAGGATGGCTTTCAGGATGGCTGGTCCTTGACTTGGGTTCCTCTCAGATAAAATTCCAATGCAGTACTGCTGAATTAGAGATGAAAATGAAAGCAAATATGCAAGAAGTAATTGTGATTTCTGTTAAGAGAATTAAACGAAATAATTAAACACATCCAGTTTATTTCTTGTTCATAAAATGTTATCAAATCATTATTACTGTATTAAGTATTGATGATAGTAAAACTACGAAAGGATGGACCAATTTTATACATAATGTGAATCAGTACTGCCCATGTTAGTTTCTTTGAAAACTTCACCCCTTGCCTCTTGCACTGGAAACCATCTCAGTAAGCCATGGCAAATAATACGTAGCAGAAAACATTGACCCTAAGCTCCTTTGCATGGTATTGTTAGATGAAGTACCATAGATAATAGAAGAGAGGGACACATGAGTAGTGTCCAGGCAGCCTCTGTTCCTCTCCTCATAATCCCTTGAGTGAGAGCTGAAATTATAACTACAGCACACTTTAGTACAGCTTTGCTGATTGACCTGAGAATAATGTAGTAGTAATTTTTATTTGAATCATTTTAGTTGTGGAAATATTTTTGAATGTAGTAGAATAAAATATATAGGGTTCTCTTAATCCATGGAAAATATTTTTCACTGCTTTTGCCTATTTTACCTCTTTTGGCAATGTTTAAAATTATTGACTCGTCAAAGACTCCAACCTTAGTGCTACAGTAAGAGTAATAATCTGTATGTGCTTATTTTAAAGGAAGACATCATTTACACTACCAGTAAATTGTGTCTTTCTATATTTTTATGTCTTCTCATGTTCAAATGACAAAAATTATGATTTTTTAAGGAAATTTGTATTAATAACGTAATGTCACGTATCCTGGTAACGTGACAAGTAATTAAAGGGTACCGGATTAGATGAATCAATTTATTGGATATTCACCAGGCGGAACTACAATTAGTTGTAACACACTCTTACTGTAACTATAACACCTTACAACCGCAAACAGTGATAACACTCTAAAGGTTACTGTAACTGCACCACATCAAATAAAAACTTCACTTCTGCCATCCATCTTCTGTTGTATTTTGTCATATTAATTACTTTTTGTGTGAAACAGCACAGTATTTATGGAAGTAAATATCACTGTTTATCAATTTATGTGATGGTGAAAGAAATGCCATGAAATATCCAAATTCATCCCAGCCACGGGTACAATAAATCTGATTTTTATGACATAAGTAGTTCAGAAGACTTGCTGCTTTCAGTGATTTTGACACACAAAAGTGGTACATAGCCCTTTTAAGAACATAAAAGGGAACTGTCATCAGTGGCTAAAATTATGAGGAGCACAGGCACTTGTAAGATGAATAAATATGTTTTAATAAAGGATAATTCTGTCAGTATACTTACTGTCTAGAATTTGAAGTTCTTCCAGTGGTTGTTATGAAGTTCTGCCTGAGTTGCTTCTTCAGTAAAGTTATTCTATGCATTGGACTGCAGTGGAATTGGTATTCGATTTGTGCATCCAGACCCTTGAGCCTCATATCCAGTGGGCATCAGGGTTCTTTCACTGGAGGTAAAGTGATAAGTGTGAAGATGGCCACTCATTTCCAGTGAGGTGGCAGGTGTAGTGGCTTTGCTCTAGACTTGTATTGTGGAGGTGCTTAGAATCATGGTCAGGATACTGTATGTCATGACTGAGGTTTATGAGGTTTTGCTCAGTCCCTCTGAAAATTCTAGGGTAGTACCTCAATTTGGTCAGGATCATTTCCTTCAAAATCTTTTCCAATTCATCTTTCACCAGTCATTCTACCATTTAATGCTGTATAGTTCAGATACTGACAGTGTACAAAACCACTTCCATCCAGTGCTGAGGTTAGGAATGAGTGGAGCATTATCTTCGGTCGTCATATATCTTCATAATAACACTTCTTAATGTTTGCTATTCCAGTAAATGTAGTGCAATTCTGTAGCTGTTTTGAAAATGTTCCTTATATTAACAGTATTTTGGACTGAATGTGTAACATGAAAACTGTTGGGCCAATCTTGTAATTCTTAATTTCAGGTAAATGGTTCTGTGATCAGCTGAATCAAGCTTGGAATGGAGGATGATACAGAGTATGTGAAATTGCCAGTAGAAGACCGCTGTGTTCATAAGGTATTTTGTGTTTTTTATATAACTTGTTATTTTGTTCAAGAAGGAAAATGTTACTCATTCATAACATTCTTTTCAGCTCTGGAAAGCAAGAGTGCATGGTTATGAAGAAGCAGCTAAAGTATTCCGGCAAATTGATGACGAAAAGTCTCCTGAATTCAACAAGTTTGTAGGTCTTGTTCAGAAGTTTGTTGTTGACAGCAATGCAGTTGCACAGGAAAAGGGCCTGGAAGCTGTTCTTGCCTTTATTGAGAACTGCGCTGTTTCTGGAAGGTAAGGACATTTGTGGAAGTTAGTAAATTAATTAACGTTGAACCTTCCTGTTCCATTTAAGACTAGTTCATGGTGCCATTTGCCCAGTTCTTAGGTATTTAAATTCTAAATAAGGTTGTAGGATGAAGAGTCCAGCTGAGTTTATTCTTGAAATTAATCTGTTAGCACCTGCTCACGCTGGTTCCTCGGTCACGGATTTTCTTCTTCTTTCTTCTACCCTGAAGATGGAGGTGATACATTCCCCTGAAACGTCACTTAACACAATATCTACATGTTGCCAAATCCCAGAAGACTGCGTTCTTCATAGTTACCACCGTGAAAACCACAAATCTTGCAAGGTTGTAGGATGTTTCACTGTATTAGAAGCTGCAGGATCCTTTTAATTTTTATTGCATTCTTTTATGCTGGGAAGAATAAAGGGGTAAAATATGCTCTGCTCTTAGAGTATTGATTTTGGTCTTCTGGGATGTGACACTATAGTTTGGTAGGTAGATATCAGTGTTTTGGAGAAACTTTCTGTGTCCATCTTTAGGATGCAGGGGGCTGAATGTAGAAGAACATGGTCGTCATGTGTGAAATTTTATTTTGCTTTTAGTTTGACAGTGATTAATAATGGACTATTGGAGCTAGGAATATGAAATTTTATATCTAGTTAAACATAAACAGTTGTACAAATTGCGTGAGAAACATAAGCAGTTAAAAATATGGTGGCAGTGTGAAACTTTGGAGTTAATGTGACATATTTAATGTACTTAAGTAATGAGTAATTCCAAAAATAAAATGCTGCTGCTACTACTACTACTACTACTACTACTACTACTACTACTACTACTACTACTACTACTACTACTACTACTACTGCTGCTACTACTACTACTACTACTACTACTACTACTACTGCTGCTGCTGCTGCTGCTGCTGCTACTACTACTACTACTACTACTACAACCACCACCACCACCTCCACCCCTGCCACTGCAGCAGCAGCAGGATTGACAATTGCGTACAAAAAATTTGAAGTTGAGTAGTATTCAGTACTATGATCAGGTGTGTGTGAACATGCTAATCAGTGAAGTGAATTGCATTTTAATGTTAGCTTATAAACCTGTAATATATAGATACAACATTAGCATAGTACATATTGTAGTACTGGAAGATTGTGTGTGTATGGTGTGTAGTAGGACAGTATGATTTATGTTGTTACACATTATTATGAAGATGGAGGAAGTGTGTTCCTCTGAAATTCTGTACTGTACTATATGGCGTCACACTTTATTATTTGGTTGCAGAACTGTTCGGGAAGTTATGTCTGGAGTTATTGCCAAGTGTGTTGCTGCACAAAAAGCAAAAACAAGGGAACTGGCTGTTCAGATCATGCTTATGTATATAGAAATTGAAAAGTATGAAGCTGTTCAGGAGGAGATCTTGAAAGGAATGGAGCATAAAAATCCAAAAATTGTTGCCGCTTGTGTATCAGTAATCACACAAGCTCTTAGGTATGGTTACATTTTAATTGTTGGTAGTTGTCAGTATCTTGTACTTTGAGGGTGCTGTGCATTACGGTATCTTGTCAGTTGCTTATTTTGAAGTACTGTTAATAGAAAATTCACTATCCTGAGCACTGCTTGTATTTGATGTTGACTGCCTCTGTGGTCTATTGGTCAGAGTTCCTGCCTACAGATCCAGAGGTCCGCGTTCTATTCCCGGCTCTACCAGATTTTCTGAGAAGTAGTGGGTCTGGAACGGGGTCCACTCAACCTCATGAGGATAATTGAGGAGCTATTTCAAGGAAATAGTGGCTCCAGTCTAGAAAACCGAAACTAATGGCCATGGGGATTCGTTGCGCTGACCACGTGACACCTTCTATCCACTAAAGTTGGCACTAACTTTGCCAAGAAGCAGTGGTTGCTCAGTCGGTATAGTTCGCTTGCTGACTGCAAGCCACGGAGTTTGTTTTGTTTGTTTGTATAGAGAATTGTATGGTACTAATGGTTTTCTTTAGTCGCACTGGGCAAATGCTGGGGTGGTATCCAGAATTTACCATTTCCATTCCAACATACCTTTCAGTTTGTCATGTATGATTTTTGTACCATATGTTGACAGTACATAATCTTAACTTTTGGTACAATATTACAAGTAATATAATGGCAGCAACCACATATTGTCTCTCATTTGTAACTTTATAATTACAGTTGATGAAATTTCATCATTTAACTTCATAATTGATAAAAATAATCAATTTTCAGTCAGTTGTGATTTTATAATATTTGGTATCTGGATGGGGAATTTCTCTGACACTTCTCTGTGATTTAGAAGAATGTGTGTGGAAACTCAATGAGATGTTATTATTTCTGAATTAATGTCTACTTATTTGTAATTTTCATTATATAAGGTCTAGACTTCAATAGCATTTTAAAGAGAAAGTGAAATTACAGAAGTATTCAGTGTGCACTTTGCAGGTATATTTGGGTGAAGGAATTAATTATAAGTGACTTGCTAACAACCATCCTTTTCTTATTAGTTACACAAAAAAGAAAATGTAGTCAGTATGAAAAAGGGAAATGATACTATATAATTCTAGAGATGCCTTATTTTGGATAAACTGAATAATTAAGGTGGTGAACTAGTCCCTTACAATAAGCAGATGTTATATTCACATGTAGGTAATCAGTTAGTTGATACTTACTCAAATTGGTCAGAGTCAACTGTGAAGTAAGAAAGAAGTAAAATCCCTTTGCTCAACCAATTAAGCACTGCTCCACGAAGACATATGGGGGAGTGGATGTGTAGATCCATGTTTTCTTGACCTCAGCACTGGTTGGAGTTGAGTTGTCAGCTTCATGCCCTGGCCACTTTACCTGGGAAAGAGCCCCAACACTCCCCATTGTGTACGAGGCCGGGTGGACCCCAGAGCCTGTCCAGATGCTGTGAAGAAGAGAAAATATGTGGAATTAATTAACAGTCAACATTAAATCTTCAGTGTTCACTGATATACACACTAAAAGAAAATAGTTTAAGTATGCATGCTTCAAAGTCATATTGTAATAGAGCACTGCGTTAAAACCAAAAGAATAATATCTGATTTTGTTGAACTCTAAAGCCATGTAGACCTATAAATTCAGGTAGGATGATGCTTTGATGTATTGTCAAGAGTAAGAGACATACATAACAAGTGGGTTGGTTCAGAAGGCTTGTTGATTTTGAAGTATACAAGTTAGGAAATGTGTGCATAACATAAAACTGTTTTGAAAATTGTAGCACTTATGGAAAAAGTATTTGAAATAAAATGTGTGTTTAATTTTTCTCTGCAGCTTTTGTTTGAAACACTTTTTGCTTCAGTAAATATTTAGTATTATATTTGAGATATGCAGAGAAGTGTGTCTAGGTCTTTATGCAAATTGTCAATTTTTAACTAAAATTTGAATTCAAACTTTATTAAAATTCACCTGTATGACATATAATGAAATTCCATTGAGCGATTCTGTAGTCATGTCCATGCATGCAGATGGAAAGATCAAGTGATTTTAGTAGTCACTTTACAGAGCTGCAAACACACCCATGAAATGTTTGCTATTGACATAAGTTGGAATTGGTAGAATTTGACTTGAATTCTTTTTAACAAAGTATTGAATTCGTGTGTAACACTAAGAATTTTGTTCATAGGGAATTTGGCCCAAAGGTTGTAAACATAAAACCATTAATAAAGAAGATACCTGTGCTGCTAGAAGACAGAGATAAAGGTGTTAGAGAGGAAGGAAAAATAATGGTGATTGAGATTTATAGGTGGATTGGTGATGCTTTGAAAAGTCAGCTTGCTGCTCTGAAACCTGTTCAGGTCAGTGCTACTCCTATAATAGGATAATTTGAATGAAATTTCTGATTGGAAATTTCATTTTGCAGGTTGTAAATAACTAACTCCATGGTGCAGACTCTTGAGAAATTGATAAGTGCCGACTGATTTGTAATTAATGTGGAATCAGTGTACAGATATTCTCTGACATACATGATAGGTGCCCTCCCAAGTTGGTCATAGAGCTCAAAATTCTCTTAAACCCCTTTGGTGTCAGTGTCTTTAATTTCCAATGAAACCGAGTTTACTTAAATACTGTTCATGTTAGCTGTTTACAGATCCTAATTTTCCTCTGTTTTAGACAATTTCATTATTGTATAGCCTGCACTAAAATCACATGAAATCATTTTAATATGAAATCTGCATAGGTTGAAATCACATGAATAGGCGTCTCCTGTTTACTGATTGTATATTGTCATGTGTTGGGTGAATAACGTGACAAATAACTTCATGCCGTCTTGGATGTAGCGAATTTATTGAAAACTTGCTCTCACAATTACACAATTCACAATTTCCCAACTACTGCCATTGGCAGTATCACAAATACTTCTCCATGCACTCGATACAACCCGACTCGGCGACTGCTAGATTGAAACTGAATGGTTAGTCTCTCTCAGGTAACTCTTATAAACCCTCAGTCGGACAGCGGAAAATGCTTTCCTGTTGCGTAATCGCCATGTTTACAGGTGTTGCTGGGCAATGCTGCCAAGAGTTGTTTATTGCTTCATAGCAACCAGTGTGCTTTGGCTCGGCTCTACTCGGCACGGTATGGAGAAACATCGCTTTTCTTACTGTTGCGTAAACTGGCAGCCAACCGTTTATCAAGGGTCTGTCTTCATGGTAACTCGTTCCACCTCCTGTTGCCCAGCAGCGGTTAGACATGTCACACTGCTCCCTTCTAAAGGCTGTTCATCCCGAATTGCCTAACAGTGCATCACCAGTCCTTTCTTTCCGAGGCTATGCTTTGGCTACTCCTCTTGCAGTGACTATTCTCTGGCTGTTACATCCTCCACTCCCTTCTTAAGATTGTTCGTCCCGAGCAACTCCATGGTCCAGTGTTCGTTGATCCCTTGTTTCACATTCATTCGTCGTTCATTCACGCCGGGGAGGCTGATTTTTCTCATTACCGGTTCCTCCTCTGCTTGCAGTATCTTTTTCAATTTTGGAGGTGGTCAACCCCTCCACAAGTTCCATTTCCTCATTTTCGGTAACCTACTGGAATTTCCTGCTGCCTGCTTCATGATTTCCAGCCTGATGGCCTTCCTGTAGCTCTCGTTTGTTGTCCTCTCACTTCCAAGTCGTAGCTGCTCCTCAACGTCTCGGTTCATGGTCAGATTGTTGCTTTCCTGGTTCATCTGTTGTCTCCCTCCGTGTGTCCATCCTTTCCGGGTTCCTCGTATGACCTTGTCCATGGCACGAACTTTCCCAACAGCATTATCCTTGCACCGTGCCACTCCTGCATGGTGGGTCATCCTAGCTCTAGATGCGACCAGTTCTCTCCGTGGGTGGCACTTTTCCTGGGTAAGGTATGACTTTATGATGTCTCTTTTGCATTTTGCCACTGTTGCATGACGGGACATCTTCTGATCTATTGGCGTTTTCCGTGCCACTTTCTGTTGCCCCTCTGTGATTGACGGCCAGTTTCTTCTGGGGTCCACAATTTTCCCGTGTTGAATTTTTCTGTTTCTGACAGTGGCGCTCCGCTGCAGGTTTTCAGTCCCTACACCTTTTCTTCTTCGGTTCTCTGACTGGCATTACGTCGGTGTCTTCTACAGGGACCTCTCGTTCTGCCGCCTCAGGTTTATTGTCCACAGAGGTTTGCTCTTCTTCTAGACATGCCTCCATCTCTCGACATCATTTTTTTTTCAGGTTCTCAGACCAGTATCACTGTGGCACCTTCTACGGGGACCTCTTCTTGTTGGGCCACCTCAGGTTTTGTGTTCACTGAGGCCGGCTTCTCTTCTAGACGTGCCTCCATCGTTTCTCGGCCGGCTTACTTTATGGCTGCCCTCTGTCTTAGCTTGGTGGGATTTCATGTTGGCGTCCATTCTTGCCAGCCTGGCTTCCGCCCTTGCTTCAATAGCTCTTCTTTCTGCGTCCATCTCTTCTCGCCAGGCTTTTCTATCGGTGTCCGCCTTCGCCTGGTTGGCATCTAATTTTCCCAGCATGACATCTGTTTTTCTTGGCCAGTGCTGAGTTTCTTCAGCAGGAGTTCCATCATCTGCTGTGAATCCATCTCTTGATGCACTCGTAAATTCAGTTATTCGTTGAGGCGTGATCAAGTTCGTAAAGAACTTCTGACACCAAATTGTCACATGTTGGGTGTATAATGTGACAAATAACTTTACGCCGTCTTGGATGTAGCGAATTTATTGAACACTCGCTCTCACAATTATACAATTCACAATTTCCCAACTACTGCCATCGGCAGTATCGCAAACACTTCTCCATGCACTCGGTACAACCCAACTCGGCGACTGCTACAGTGAAACTGAGTGGTTATTCTCCCTCTGGTAACTTTTATAAACCCTCAGTCGGACAGCAGAAAATGCGCCTTGCTTCCCTGTTGCATAATCGCCATGTTTACAGGTGTTTCTGGGCAACACTGCCAAGAGTTGTTTATTGCTGCGTAGCAACCAGTGTGCTTCGGCTCATTTCGGCTCACTTCGGCTGTACTCGGTACAGCATGGAGAAACACTGCATTTCTTACTGTTGTGTAACCTGGCAACCAACTGTTTATCAAGGGACTGTCTTCATGGTAACTCGGTCCCTCTCCCGTTGCCCAGCAACGGTTAGACATGTCACAATATTTTATGTAGATCGGTGAAATTTGAAAGATATAAGACCAAACTTCTGAAATTTTTGTAGTGTTTTAAAATAGTTTTGAAGTATTTGTAGACTAATTTTTTTCACACAGGATTACTGGGTTTTTGGACTTGTCCATCATCCAGTATTCTAAAGAACGTTTTTCAGAAACTGGGTTTGTTATATCAGGTGAGGGAGTGGGAGACATCTACTGTCTTGGATCTGTTAGAAAACCAACCTCAATGCTGTGAGTGAGGTTAGCCCTTGCATATTATGTTTGTTACATCTTTATTCAAATGGATGCTTTGTTTTCTGGATACAGATGTCAGAATTAGAATTGGAATTTGAAAAGGTGAAAGGCGAGAAAGTAGTCCCCACTCGATATCTTAAGTCGCAGCAACAGAAGCAAGCGAAGATGGTTGCTGAAGCAGTAGCAGCTGGCAATGCGGAAGGTGAGAATGTTACTGTACTTGTGATAAGTGGTATCATGCCTGTGATTTCATGATCCAAATGTTTAATTTTATGAGTTTAGTTAACTGTCATTCATTTATTGAAAACCTTGCTGACAGTTATTGTATGAGGAGTGATTTGTTACTTACGAGTAAAGATTTCATGTTTGAAGTCTTAATGAAGTATCTGTTTATATGATCAGTACATAATGGACTCCAGATGGAATGGTGTGCTTAGTTTCTAGAGAAGTATGTACTGCCAAAATGAAATGTATTATGATGATAATTACTTTCAATTTAAATTGTTGATGAATGCTGTGTTTTATATGTCTTTTCAATTTCTTCTATGCCTTTGAAACAATTAATATGTCATTATCTTTGCTGAACTCATATTAATGTGTCTTGGAAATGTATTACATTGTACATATATTCATAAGACCTGGTAGAATATAATTTGGGTAGAAAATTAGTTCATTTGTTAATTTTTTTATAAAATTCTTTGGTTCTTATGTGTATTATTTAAATTTGTTTCGTAAAACATCGGCTATTCATCTGGTACGTTCTTCCACTCGTTATATGATGTAATATTTTTCAAATGGATTTGAAAATGGTATTGTGTTTGTGTAACTCTTGAACAAGTTATAACAGTTACTATCCTGCAGATGAGGCGGTGGATGACGAGGATGGTGCTCCAGAAGTAGACCCATATGATCTCTTGGAGCCAGTGGATATATTATCAAAGCTACCAAAGGACTTTTATGAGAAATTGGAAGCAAGTAAATGGCAGGAGAGAAAGGAAGCTGTGGACAGTCTGGAGCAACTGTTGCAGGCACCGAAACTGGAGAGTGGAGACTACGGGGACGTAGTCCGCGCTCTCAAGAAAGTAAGGCTGCTTGCACGCTGCGTGCCCCAGAATCGATCCTGATTGCTGGACAGTACGCAGCAAAATGTGCAGGAAGCATTTGATTGTATGGGGCATCTTATGCTGCATCATTACTGACCATAAATAACTGGTTGTAGTAGTGTGAGGTGTCTCATAGAACTAACACTTTCCATTATAGTGCTTCCTAATCATTTTGTCGCATGTTGGTTGAAGGTGGTCAGCTGTGTAGCTGACGCATGCAGTCTGTGAGTGGCCTCATGTAGCTTGTTTGTTTGTACATTATTCCTTGTACTGAAGGAAAGAGCTGTAACTGTAGGTTTTGAGGGCTTGAACTATTTTATAACACTAACCATGCACCCTTATAAGTGCAAGTGGGTAAATACATTTATTAAACTCTTTTGAGTCACACTTCTCTGTAATGGGTGGGGATGCAATTTGCATTTACAGCATTGTATTTTACAACTTATAATTCCTAGAACACTAGGAAGGAATGAAAAGTTGATGCTCCAATATGTGTAAGTAAACCTGTTTTTTCTTTAGGGAAGAGCTTTTGTAATATGCAGTATTCTGTATGGTCTCGTCAAGGAGTTGATTACTCTTATGCTGGATTAATATGACAGTATTTGGCTTGATCTTGCTGTGGTTTTTCTTATGGTTTGTTGACAAATTAGTGGTACGATTCTGAAAACAGTTTCCTCTGCATACATCTACCATGTTATGCCACATGTTATTATTTGTGGTGAAAGGAAAATATATTGTATAAAGTGGGAAATAGAATGACTCAGTCAAAGTGACTTGACTGATTATGGGTTGGATAAAGGGTTTGATCCTTGCCAGATTTAGTAGCATTATTCTCTTTGCTACTGTATCAAACTGAGTCTGTGGCCCACACGGTCTTCTGTCCAATGGAGTACCAGGGGCTCTTTCCATGGGGTTAAGGTAGTTAGAGTACAAAGGTTAAGACTACTTAGAAATAAAAGCTTCCCTGATGTTTACTCTTCAGTGTTTGTTGGACATGAAGGAAAATTTACTTTTACAGGGAATGTCTTTAATAGGGAAGCATATTGAAACTGCCGAATTTGTTTCTTTCTATGAACAAGAAGAGCTAATGAAATGCATAATTGCATAAATTGGAAATATGCAGTGAAACTTACTTGTAAGATTTCTTTGGGGAGCAGTGGGTTTGAACAAAACTGCAGGAAATCTGAAATGGAGATAATTTAACAGTGAGATTACTAACTTGGGATCATTGAAGTTGAATGTTAAATGAGGGAAAACCTTAAATCAAGGAATGCGGGGTGTTTCACTGTAATGTGATTTCTACAGATAGTTTTCTAGACAGCACTTCCATGAAGTGAACTTATGTTTTGGATTGGCATAATTTGATGGGTGGAGCAATGACTGTGCTGCCTGAGTGTGTGTTTGCGAAAGATCTCATCATATAATCGCATATTATGTGTATATGCTTGTCTTGTAACCAGAGGCTCATAAACATGGGTTGGCTTACATCTGGTGTAGACTTAGATTTTAATAAATGCGGTATTATAGATATCTGAGTACTTTGGAGTTTAATTTATTCCATTGTTTACCTTTTATCGTCATGTAGATGGGTCTTATAATACTTTGATTCCAACTCCATTATACGGGATTCCATTCTACAAGATAATGTATATTGTCAGATCATAACAGTAGTGCAATTTGTAGTCTAAAAAACATCAGGTTCAGGTTTTAATGAAGACCTGCAAACTAGTAAAAAGCAGTGTTAAATTTGAAGTAGAATAAGTACACACAGAGTGAGCTTTGGATATTCATTTGTTTAAGTATGCCTTCTTCTGGAGTGTGATGCTGTGTACTCTGGCAGATAAATACTGACATCCTAAAGATCTTTCTTCCTTTATCTTTGGGGTAGAAATATGAAGGTAAAAATGCTTGTGCTTCTACCCTGAAAATGGAGGCATTAGGCTCCTGTTATACATTGGTACCTATTTACCAGGTTGTGTTCTTGAAGGCTGTAATCTTAATAAATACTAGCAGCATGAAAATTGCAGATCATATCCATATGCTTTTCAGATTTTTTTTGTCAGAATATTTTACGTAATATGAAATAAGTTTAATAGATTTTCATGTGATTTGTGATGGTTCTCATTAAATCTCCCCTTTTACCTTCGACATCATAGGTCTGGGATGTATGACATTTACTCCACAAACTTCAATGTACTGTACTGTTAGTCTTGATAGTTTGCTGTACACTGTACTCGGCTGTGTGTTATGAAGGAACAAAATTGATTTGAGTTTCTAGTGACTCTTAACCTTTATGAATACAGCAATATTGAAGAATTTTATAGCATTAGTGCATATATTAGAATATGCAGATTTAAGTTAAGTCTTTGATGTAAGTCAAAGAAGGCAGCAAGAGGATTTGTTTTGAATTTCAGTCTTTCATCATTGTCATCTATTCGGGTTCCCAGTGGATTATCCTGTTACATAACATTCTTTATTCTTTCCCTCTTTCCTCTGAGCACCCATGAATTATGTTTTGTTAGAACAAAATTTAGATATTGTTACTGTAAACCTGTCTCAAAACACTGGCAGTACAGTTGATTGCTAGAAATAGTTTTTTTGTAGCAGATCATATTTTCTTTGTGTACCAATGCTGTTATATCTAATAATACATAATATCTGTTACTAACTTCATAAGTGATGTCTGTTATTAAGTCAGTCTACGCTTATTTAACAAATTTATGCTCTTGCCTAGGAAGTATATTGTAAGACATTGATATTATCTGTTTTCATAGGTTTACAGTATGTTTATGAATGTTATTACTATTAAGTGCTGTAATAGATGTACAGTATACTTGTATTTGCGAGTGTAAATGCTTCTTTTCATTAATATTGTAATCTTTAGCTGGCTGCAAGCGAATGCTGTTAACACCTTCTTTACTAACAATGGAGAAATGAGCCTGCTGACAATAAGTATAACAACATTTCTTACTGTACATAATTATTTGTGTATATGAGTTTCCTGCAGTTGCTGTAATATAAGGCATGATTTTCTTTGAAAATGTGACTTGATGGCTTGTTTTGAGAGTTTCAATGGTATACAGTGTTATGGTTATAATATAAGAGGCAAATCTTTCTTTTCTTGCAGATAATTTCGAAGGATACAAATGTGATGGTTGTTGCCGCGGCAGGAAAGTGTCTTGCAAGGTTGGCACATGGCTTGAAGAAGAGATTTCAGCCTTATGCTGGTGCCTGTATCCCTTGCATCCAGGAAAAATTCAGAGAGAAGAAACAAAATGTCGTGCATGCATTGCGAGAAGCTATTGATGCTGTGTTCCTGAGTGTGAGGCTTTTGTTGATTTCTTTCTCTTTGTAATTTTTTTATTTTATGTCATATTTTTTTAAAATCTTGTGTTATTACCTGAAAATCTTTCTTACAGACAACTATAGAAGCTATCCAGGAAGATGTCCTTACAGCTCTAGAAAACAAGAATCCTCAAGTTAAAGCAGAAACAGCATATTTTCTTGCAAGGTGTTTCACAAAGTGCACTCCCATGATGCTTAACAAGAAACTGTTGAAGGCATATACTACTGCATTACTGAAGACACTTAATGAACCAGGTACTCCATTTTTTCAAATTTATGCCAGGAGAGCAAGAATATGTAACTTCTTGTTGACTCTAGTACTAATTTGTTGTAGATACAAATAGACTGTTGCAGAGCCAATGATTCTGCAGGTATCACACCACACAGAAGAAATTTTTCCTTATATTTCATTGAATACTAATCATTTTGAGAAATACTTAAAAGTTGTAAATCTTTGTTAGATGTATGCTTGTTATGTACCTGTATGAGGCATATCCACAAAATAAGTTCTGTTTGCAAATATTGCTGCTGCAACGCTGTAATCATGATAGTGCACATGTGTGCAGTGTTTGTTGGCCCTTTGAGAAGGCACAGATACGATTTGCAGACAATCAAACTGTGTTTATGCATTGTCCTGTGTGTTTACAATATTCAAGAAAATTGAGAAGCTCACCATATGTGAAATGCTCTCAGTAATCTGTTTCTTGAATGCAAGAAACATGAAACTGGCTGATATTCAATGTCAACTTTGTGAGGTGTATGGAGAACATCCCATGAGTGATTGAATGGTATGGAGAAGGTGAGACATCTTCAAGGAATACATCCTGTTGTGTTAACTTATACTAATTGTTTGTTTATCTGTCACAACAGAACAGCTCTCAAAATCTTGTTCACATTAACTGTGTATAACTAGTTTATTGATGTCAGTGGTATCTTGCTACATGTTTTGGCTTATGAAAAGCCATCATCAGGCAGATATACACTAATAACTTATTCTTAAACTGTTGAATTGTATTCTGTATGTCACAGTATAACAATTATTACTAATGCATCAGATTTCCAGCATTTCACTAAATTAAAGCCACTACTGCTCCTCTATATCCATTCAACTAGAATAAAAACTTTATGTTAATTAATGTTTACAGATGTTCATACAATAGTATAAAATATAAATAATATAATAATGAATTACAAATGTTTGAAATTATAAGATAAATTACAAGGGGTTAAAATTATAAAATACACCTAGGCGCTGAGTTAAGATATTAATTCGTGTTTAGACATCACATGTGTTGTTATATTTTCATGTTTACCATTGCAATCATAATGTTACATTACATGGCAGTTTATGGACATTGTTATGGTTATAATTTAGTTCTTCTTTCAGTTTAATTCCGCTATGAAATGATTGTGTTGTTTGGTATGATGATGTACCATTATTTTCCAGTCTCCCCCCCTCCCCCCACATTTCATTGTCCAGACATTGAAATGTGGAAAATAGAGGAAACCTAAAATGGGGGACCTGGTGAACAGGGTGTCAGCTGATGACCTGCAGCACTGCTTTGAACAATGGAAAATTTGTATGCAGCGATATATAGATGGAGGGGGTCAGGGGAGTACATTGAAGGGGATAGAAATTAATTTGTGTGATTTTGAAAATAAACCTGATTTTTCACACCACACCCACTATTTAATAGTTGCACCTCATAGATAACAGCCTTACGACTTTTGTTGCTGCTAAAGAGCTGTAACTCTGAAACAAGTGCTGCAACTTCGGGGAATGGTGGCTATTCAAAATGTCCTCAAGTCCGAAGCACTGTAAGTCAGAACTGTGACTTAGGGTGTGACTGTACTTTGAATTTGAGCTTCATGTGAAATAGGCGTTACATTTCATGCATATGGACAGAAAAGTTGAATTTTATTTCATTTATTTATTCCACGTCCCCCACAGTCAATAAAAATTTCTATTCTTCATTCAGATTTTTCCTTACACTCCTGTTGCAGATTTTTCTCATATTAAAATTTTTGGTTATAGTTTATTTTACCATCTTGCTTATATTTAATTCCTCTGCTACAATTCTGGTGCTCAAAGATATCGCCACCTGGGTCAGTTCTTCATGGAATCAAGTGACTTTTATGACCCCCCCCATAAATAAAGTCCTACATTTCATTCAAAGTATAGAATTAATAAAGGGTTAAGCCAAAGGGGAAGCACAATGAATCATTGAAGGTTGTGGTGGAAGGACCGGTTTTTATGGCTCACCCCTCATACTCATTCTGGTGCTCAAATGGGGATCATTATATACAAGAGGCCTCACTTTTTCATCTTCTCATCGGTTTTCATGATTACTAGTTAATCACATGATTCATCAACTTCCACTACTTCTCTTTTTCTAAAAGAAAAATTTATACTAGTGAGAAGCATTTGTACTCAATAGGGTGTCTTCCATCTCATGTAACAACTGATATTTTCAGTGGTGATTTTGTTAGTGTTCTTAAAATTTTGATGTTAACATGTTCAATATTTGTGTCTAGCATGTTTCCAGCATGCATTAAAAATACTTCACATAAAGCTGTACAGTCCTGCAATAAGTAAACACATTGAAATGTACTTCAGCACACAACTAAGGGAAGACTCACAATTGACAACCATTGCATTCTGTATGTGGACTGAGAAATTAGTTTGAGAGGCTGTGCATGGAGTCTTATGATTTAATAGACACACCTCGTATCTGCTAAATTTTCCTGTTTGCATTTTTTAATGTTGCTGTATAGTCTTTTACCATGTTAAGTGGGTCCCTGTCACCACGGCATGACGCGTCCTCAGGTTGCGGATTAAGGAGACACCCTCCAGTTTTGGAGGGAAGCTGTGAATATATTGAATAAGCAGTCACGGACAGCTGACAAGGGGTGGCCCTCCAGCTTGGGGGTTGGGCGTGGGGCTAACAACTCCTCACCGTAAAAAATCATTATGTTACAAAAATGAACACAAAGCCTCGGACCTGGACTGATTCCTTGGCAAGTATAATTAGAATGATCAAGTCAAGGAGGATGAGGTGGGCAGGTCATGTAGCACAAATGGCGGAGATGAATGCGTATAGGATATTGGTGGGAAAGCCAGAAGGAAGGAGACCACAAGGAAGACCAAGGCGTAGGTGGGTGGACAGTATTAGAATGGATCTTAGAGAGATAGGATGGGATGGTATGGATTGGATAGATGTGGCTCAGGATAGGGACCAGTGGAGGGCTCTTGTGAATGTGGTTATGAACCTTCGGGTTCCATAAAATGCTGGGAAATTCTTGAGTAGCTGCAGAATTGGCGGCTCCTCCATAAGGGCTCAGGTCCATGAGTAAGTAAGTAAGTAAGTATAGTCTTTTAAGCCTAGAATAGAAATGAAAATCCAAATTATATCCTTTAATTTTACAGATCCAACTGTACGAGATAGTTCAGCAGAGGCTTTGGGTACAGCCATGAAAGTTGTGGGTGAAAAACAAATTATGGTTTTCTTGACAGACCTAGATAATTTCAAGATGACTAAAGTAAGTAGTATTATACCATTTCATTCTGACACCTAACTTCTTTTTAAATTGTGCTAGAAGCTGAGGCTAATGTTCAGTAAAATACCATGTATCCAACAACTGATAGGGTCAAATGAATTTAAGGTGTGATTATTTTAACAATGTGAACATGCAGTGAAATGGCAAATGCTATTCTTTCTTCCACAAGCCTTCTAATATTGCCTATTTGTATCAGTGAATGAAAAATACTGAATATCATGTGAAGGAGTCCACAAAATAGACTGTTGAGAAAGCATGATTTAAAGCAACTTATTCCATGAATATTGCTATCTTTTGGAATGTGATGCCATGTAGCCTGGTAAATATTTATCAATGCAGAGGAATGTAATTCCTCCAGGTACAAGAGTTCCCTGCGGTTGGAATCATTCCTTTTCTTTTTAATTGTGTGAACCATAATGCCTTTTGATCCATATGCTTAAAACATTGTGAGTATAAAATATTTAATTGCATGTGTATTTCATTTCTTCTGATTTATGCACTTATTTATTGTGATGTGCTATATGATGGCCATCACTGCACAACATAATTGTTGTACATAATTGTACTTGCGTGTGTAAGAGTGATTGGCCAATAAACTTGTTCGCTAAATCCGAGACCTGCATGAATTGATTTGTTGTGTTACTTAGGCAACACACCGACAACTGGTGTTACAGAAGTGAGATTGGATTTAAACATGCAAACACCATGTGACATTATTGTGACGAAAAAACATTTCCATGAGATAACGTTTATCTTTCTTAGTACAGGAAGTAGGTCTGAAGTGCTTATATGAAATTTAATGCATGCATTAAATGAAGATTCAACATTCTGTCATACCATCAGCAGTGCTGTATGATTGTCAAACCCCCCCCAATCCATTTTTCATCATCATGCACCTTGTTTTGCTAAATAATGTATATGAGGATATTATATGTATAATTGTTACACTCTTTGTTAACAGTTGAAGTGCAGAGTGCTTATGCTGATGATTATAGTGTTTTATAAAATGTGTAATAACAGATTATTCAGCATGGTCCCAATGCAAGAGATATAGAATTATTTGTTTTGAATTGTTAGTAAGGAACCAAATACATAGGATGACCAGACAGTAATTAGTGATGAATACAGCATGTCAGTGTTATTCTCTTTAACAATTGTTGATCACTATATATCATATTTGTTAAAGAAAGCAACTGTATTCTGGTCAAAGAATGGATAAGTTTGCTAATGCTTAATAATTATGCGAGATCTACAGTGCTAATATTTTTAGTTAAAATTTGTTTTTCTTCAGTTTGGTTCATTCCTTATTGAGTAAGTCCTAATTATTTCCTCTGTCCAAGAAATAAATTGAACTAATTGCAGAAATCATTCAATAAGAATATATCTCCTTTATCTATACAGACAGAATGTTGTACCTAATACATTCTATCCTTATAACAGATAAAGGAGGCCTGTGATAAGGCTGTTATCGTAGCAAAGGTTCCTAAAACTGATTGTCCCAGCACGGCACCAGCTAAATTACGTGGAGATGCAGTTGGAAGTGGCAAAGTTGTGGCAGGAAATTCTGCAAAACCTGTTAAGAGACCAGCAACAGCAGGAGCTCCTGCACCGCCAAAGAAAACACAACAGAAAAGACAGCCTGCTGGTGCTTCAGCTGCCAAAGTAAAATCTGCCAAATTTTCAGAAAAAGACCTGAGTCAAGAAGAAGTTGATGAAAAGGCAGCTGCTATTTTCTCTCAGGAAATAATTTTGGGACTGAGTGATAGTAACTGGAAAACTCGTTTGTCTGCTGTGGAGCAGTTAACACAGGTACTGCGTTTGAAAGATAATGTTGTCTGGGATATGCTTTGTAGTCTGGTAGATGTTTACTGATATTGTACTGCAGCATCCTGTTGCACGTCACTTATTTTCACTTCTTATTCACCATCTCACATGCATATTTGTGTTAGTCTTGAAGTTCACTTTTTTTAATTTTAAAATTTTTTTTCACGTTACCACACGTTTTGACAAATAAGGTCATAATCAGGTGTTTTGAAAATTGCTGTTGAAAAATGATACACTTCTTTCAGTGAATACAGTTCCAAAATATACCCACATTCATGTGCCTTTGTGTTGTTCGTCTGTAACATGTAGGAACAATTGCGTTAGTGTTTCATGTATGGGGTACACAATAGCAAATAGAGGCTGGTGATGCTGAATAAAGGCAAGTGACTTGAAAGAAGTAAGCAACACAGTTAAGTTTCATATCTAGCATGTTTTGTATTATTTATTTCCCTCACATGTTTATAGATTACAGAATTAATTCATAAAAATACTTTTTATATGCGTGTTTCTTAGTACAGGGTAAACTTGTATGTGCGGTCGTCTCCCATTTGGGTAAATATGGTAGTAAACTTTAGGGCACTGTGAAAAGTTGGCTAGTGTTAAAAATTATTCAAGTAAAAATATTTTGCCTCCAACTTAAAAAGGCGTTCTCATGCATGTCTAATAAGAACCTCAGTTCACACAGGTATTGCTTTTGTAGGTGAGAATTTCAGACAGTGTTGTAGTAGAAAAACTGGCAGAAGAAACAGTGGAATTCTTTGGTGTAGATGGGGTGATGATAAAGTAGATTATAAGTATAATGTGACTGTGTGGATTGGACTTAACTGGATCATGATGGGATCTATTGCTGCGATGCTGTGTAGAAGATATCCACCTTTGGGTTCCATAAAAGGGGTGGGAAATTCCTTCACCAACTCCTGACTGTTAGTATCGCAATAAGGAGTAGTCCTTAAAGTTGCAGTTTATGCTGTCTCCATATAAAGCTGAATGTGAATGAAAAATTTAATTAGTTCCGTTCAATGTGACTGGTTATGATTTTCTTATTTCAATTATTCATGCCCTTACATGTTTCAGTCTTCAGAAACCATCTTCAGAGAGCCAACATTTACATCAATACAGTTAGAAGCCACTATTACAGTACATGTTCTAAAAGTTAAAATATATACATACAGTATAAACAGTATACAATTGGCTGTAAAATCGAAAGTCTTTACAACTACAGCAGCTGTTCCAATACTTTAAAATATTTATGGTTAGTTTGTTAAGATTCTATTGGAATTCGTAAACCAAGCTGGTTCATGTCGTTCCTCTTATTATTTTTTGACGGGGCCGAAAATGTGCCACCTTGTTGTTTTCGAGAAGAGGGTTCTGCAAATATATTGTGACGTGGATGGCGCAACGGGAAGTAGGGGTCATGTGAACTGTGCGGTCTCACAAGTGACGTCACATATGCCCACTCCTTCCATCTGTACACAACACTTTGTAAACACCTCCTCCCCCACGATGATATAACGGAAGAGCAACTGTGTTTTGCAACCATTGCCGCGCTTGCTATGCAGCAATAAACAACTCTTGATAGCGTTGCCAGCAACACCTGTAAACACAGTGACTGGGCAACAAGGAAGCGTGGCGTTTTCCCGTTGCCTGGCTGAGGGTTTGTAAGAGAACTACACTGCCTAAGGAGTCAGTTGAAATATAGCAGCAGTCGCGGGAAGAAGACCTGAAAACTTGGTTAGAAGATTTGATGTGATAATCTGTGATAGTGCGCGATAACTGAGAAGTAAGCCAGTGAAGACTTATTGTGTGACTTAAAGACTCTTTGTGTGCTGTAGTACAGTTATGTTGGGAGTGTGTAATTAAGAGAGACTTGTATAGCTCCCACGTTATAAATATGTGAAGACTACTAAAGACAGAGTGGATAGATTATTGTGTAGGGTTTATAAACTTGGTAAACCCGCAACCGTGTTATAAGTATTTGTAGTTGCGATTGGCAGGTTGTTAAATATACCAATTAACAATCCAAACGGCTTCATCAGTAGCAAAACACATTACAATATTATGGGTATATTGTATTATTTCATTAATCCTGTTATGTTTTGTGAAAACTTGTTATTTCATCCTACCTTTAATGTTGTCCTGTATGTATTTGTGGCCCTCTGGGTTGCTTTTACTGTTCTAGGTTGTGTTGTACCACATATTTATACTTCTTGTGTCTCTAACGTTAGTGTGGGCATGTACTGATGTTGTATTATGAGGTCTAACATACAGGGTTTGTCAGGAAAGTAATGCAATTTGTTTTTTCCCGCCGCCCCTCCTTTTCGCAGCGCGTTCGGACCGGTTGGGAAAGAGGGGGGGGGTACTCTTAGCTTCAAAACGCTTCCAAGCTCAGTCTGCTCTAAGCTCTGGGAGCGTCAGGATCGCTGTTTCCGTGAACCTCCTGTTAGTGCCTGTGTCATGACGTGCAATGGAGAAAACTATTGAACAACGTTACGCAATCAAGTTTTGTGCTAAACTGAACAAAAGCCTTGCTGACACCCACCAAATGATTCAGGAAGCCTACGGCGACTCTGCTCTCCCCTATTCTCAAGTCTCCAGGTGGTTGAAGTTGTTTAAAAATGGCCAGGAAGAGGTGGAAGATGACCCCAGCTCTGGACGGCAGTCAAGCAGCAAAAGTGACAAAAATGTGTCTCATGTTCGTGATCTTTTAAATACCGATCGTCGAATGAGTGTCCAGATGATAGCAGAGACTCTCAGTATTCCGAAAACTGCTGTGCACGACATCGTTACCAACAATTTTCACATGTGGAAAGTGTGTGCCAAGTTGGTCCCCAAATTGTTGAATGACGACCACAAGAACAACCGAGTGACGATCACAAGTGAACTTTTGGAATGTTTGCAAAACAAACAAGATTTTTTGGACAGTGTCATTACCGGCGACGAAACATGGGCCTTCGAGTACAACCCGGAGACAAAGCGCCAAAGTTCCGAATGGCACACCTTGGAGTCCCCTCGTCCCAAGTAGGCAAGAATGAGCAAATCGAAAGTGAAAACCATGCTCATAGTCTTCTTCGACGCCAAGGGTGTGGTCCACAAAGAATTTGTACCCCAAGGGCAGACAGTCAATGCTACCTACTATGTGGAAGTGCTTGACAAATTAAGAAACAGGGTCGCCCGCACTCGAAAGGAGATCACCACTACCTGGCAGCTGCACCACAACAACGCTCTCAGCCACACCACTCTGCGCGTCCAGGAGCTTCTGGCCAAGCACAGCATGGCAACGTTGCCCCAGCTGTCCTACAATCCTGACCTGGCTCCGGCAGACTTCTTTTTGTTTCCGAGGATCAAGACTGCCATGACAAAGGCTCTAAACGAGGTCCCCGTCGACGCCTTCCAGGATGTATACCGTGCATAGAAAAGTCTCTGGCAAAAGTGTGTGGATGCCCAAGGGGAGTACTTTGAAGAATTTTAAATGTCTGTAACGATATCATGAATATTTTTTTTTTTACAAACTTAATTGCATTACTTTCCGGACAAACCCTGTATTATACTGGTTGTCACTTTCCTTTGTGTGTTTTTGTTCTATCAATTTGTTGGGCTTATTAAAGCGATATATATGGAAATTTTCTTTTACATTCATGATGCTCCCTTTTTTGGCATTCTCAACCATTTCCATGATTACTGTCATCGGTCCGTACTGGTGGCGTTTGTTTAGTATATGTTGGGCAAATGCCGATTCGTCTTTGTTTAGTCTTATGTTTCTTATGTGTTCCCTGTACCTTGATTTTACAGCCAATTGTATATTGTTTATATTGTATGTATATATTTTAACTTTTAGAACATGTACTGTAATAGTGGCTTCTAACTGTATTGATATAAAAGGTGTCCCTCTGAAGACAGAAACATGTAAGGGCATGAATAATTAAAATAAGAAAATCATAACCAGTCACACTGAATGGAACTAATTAACTTTTTCATAATATTAGTATGACGAACCAGAATGAAACAAATCAAATTCACTGAATGTGAATGTTCAGGCATGTTGAAATATAATTCCACTAGTGGCCTTGACCAAATAAGTGGTGGTGGCACATCCAGCTTAAATGCAGGAGGAGACTGTTGCACATCTGGGCCAGGACACTTATCTTGGCTGAGATATATCATCGTTTTCCACAGCCCTTTTAGGCAAGTAATACCTTAAATGAGGTCATTACCATTCTTCCCATGCCATTCCAATTCATTGTAACTGTCATCCAAATTAGTCTCACCATCATTAGATAAATGACAAATAAATAAATTAATATTTTTTTCTGCTCCAGTACTGCCAACATTAGGGATATATATATTATATTTTTTAGTTAGTATTATGATATATGATTCATTTACTGTTTCAGTCTGTGGTTGAAATGGAAACTGAAATCCCAACTCAAGTTGTAATCCGAATGTTGAATAAGAAGCCTGGACTGAAGGATACCAACTTCCAGGTTTTAAAAGCTAGGCTTGAAGCTGTGAAGCTCTTGGCAGAAAATGCTCGATTTACAAGGTGTGGTCTTTGTTATGTGTGATGATGTAATAAGAAACATATGAATGTGACGGGAATCCTGAAGAGAGGAAACCAATTGGGAGGCCTTGATATAAGTTGGAGGGTAGTATTGAAATATATCTTAAAGATGTACTGTGTTAGGGTATGGACTGGATTCATCTGACTGAAAATGGGATCAAGTGGCAGGTTCTTGTGGTCGTGCAAATGAACATTTGGTTTCCGTAAACGCAGGGAATTCCTTCATTAAGTGAGCAGTGATTGGTTGCCCAAGAAGGACTGTATTCCACACTGTCAGTTGTCACACACTCAATGAAAATCAGAGATTCATGTTATGAAGGAGGATGTGTAATTTGAAACATGAACCTTTTGAGATCAGTGTGGCATGTAAGCTGCAGGTTTAAAATAATGAAGGCAGTGTACTGTTGATAACAGAAGACTTGTTTTCATATTTCTGGAAGACTGCTGACAAACAACGTTACTTACTTACGTACTTACTTACTTACTTACTTACTCACTCATGGAGCTAAGCTCTTCTTGAGAAGCCACCAATTCTGCAGCTACTCAAGAATTTCCCAGCATTTTATGGAACCCGAAGGTTCATNTCTGGCTTTCCCACCAATATCCTATATGCATTTCTCGTCTCCCCCATTCGTGCTACATGACCTGCCCACCTCATCCTCCTCGACTTAATCATTCTAATTATACTTGGAGAAGAGTACAAGTTATGAAGCTCCTCATTATGCAGTTTTCTCCAACCTCCTCTCACTTCATCTCTCTTTGGTCCAAATATTCTCAAACACCCTGAGTCTGTGTTCCTCCCTTAATGTCAGAGACCAAGTTTCACACCCATACAGAACCACAGGCAAAATTATAGTTTTGTATATTCTAATTTTTATGTTTTTGGACAACAGACGAGAAGACAAAAGGTTTTGATCATGTTGAGGTTTAGTTTATAAGTTGTTCTTTGATTTGTTTAATGTGTTGACAGTCACAAGTAATGAGTGTGACTGAGTTCACAGATTTCATAATGACCAAACTTTTTCATTTTCCAGTGTAGTGTTGGGCTACTGTATAACTGACATTGCAGACAAGCTTGGTGATGTTAAGAATGGAACACTTGCAGCTGAAACTCTAACATCTCTTGCTGAAGCTACTAAATTGGAATTGGTAGCTACAGAGGTTATAAATTTTGCTTTCATTCAGAAGAGTCCAAAAGTGCAGCAAGAAGCACTTGTTTGGCTCTCCACTGCCATCAGGGAGTTTGGATTTCAGAGGTGTGGTATCATAGCATCTTATGATTGATGCGGTTTGCTTGTAGACCTGTAGAAGTATGTTACTGAGTGGTGGAGCTGTGTTGAATGTTAGTTATTTAATCTTTAGCAATCATTTGTCACATTATTGTGTTGATGAATGAACACAGTCCAGCTGGCTGAGTATTGTAGAAGTAGTTATCCGAAAATTCTTGATGCCTGAGACTGGAAAATGTTGTTTTAATTGAAATAAGATCTCCCCCCCGATTTAGCTGTAAGAATTTGAGACTTGCTTGTGTCTAGCAGGTAACAGAAAGACTGATAATTGCTAATAATGTGTCTAGCGAGACCTGCGATAGAAGGAGACACAAGGCATTGAATTGCTAAAACAAAATGAAAAATGAAAGAAAGAACAAGTATTGCTGTGATTAAATGTACATGATGCGAACTAGAATTTGTGAACCAGTGTAAATTAACCTTTAAACGACAAAAGACACCGTATGTCGTCGCAGATATAAAGGCAGCNGCAGACTGGACACCACTGGTTGAGAAACTGCAATATAGACTGTAGCTTGCTTTAAGTTTAATTTTTAGTACTCTTTATATTTTGTTTAAAGCAGTACACAATCTTAAGTTAAACTACAATTTCTTCTTCTCAGTGTCCAACCAAAGCCCATAATGGACAATGTGAAGAAAGCAGTGAGTGCTACCAATCCTGCAATACGTAATGCTGCCATGAATTTAATAGGCACCATATACTTGTACTTAGGAGCACAGCTATCAGTGTTTTTTGAAGATGAGAAGTCGCAGGTGCAGCAGCAGATTCAGGCGGAGTTTGATAAGGTAAAGATTATTTCATATTTTGTGATCTCTTTTATGTTTTTATTGAGGGATATGCTTTTAGTCAGAACATGTAGTTCCAGACAGATGCAAAAATTAAACTTTTCTCAATTGTTGCGCTTCTTATGTAGATGTCTTGTCAGATTTTAAAGTTATATGTATGTACATAAAATTAGCATATANGGGTGAGCACCAGGAAAACAGTGAGTGTGGACATTTTCATCAGGGTGGTTTGTATTGGGGCAAAGCCTTTCAATCTTTCCCATCATCCTATAAACTCTCCGTTCTTTTAATGGCCAGCCTTACTGCTTCCTTTTATATATTGTTGCATGTTGGGTATGTTGTGCGACAAATAATTCTTCAGGCCAGTCTTGGGTCTAGCGAATATTTATTGTGCTTCACTTTTACACTTCTACACTTAACAGTTATTATCAGCTTATAACGTCCTTCAGACGTTTCCTCTTCACTGTTATAATTACTTGCACCACTGACCTCGGTGAAGTGTCTTCTTTGTTGGACGCGAGCTAGCTTGTGCTCTAATCAGAGCCACACTAAGCACTGACTGACTTGTGAAAGCTGAATTTTATATAACTTGGTTTCGGACCAGATAGAGCACACCATGTTGAAGGGTTCATTCCACTAGCTGGTATCGAAACGTTGCTTCAACAATTTATGTCCTTTCATCTCCGGGGAAACACGTTAGTTATTTCGCGCATTACCAGGCAACAGCCTGCCCGCTCTTGTTATTGTGTTTCCATGGAAGTATCGCTTCCGGAATCCAAACGTGACAATATTTTGATTACTTCCTCCCTTTTCTTGTTCTCTCCCCCACCCCTCTCCCAGGTTGTTAACACTTTCAGTTGTCCTACTAGAGCTAGTATTGGTGATAATAAAGATGAGTGTGTCACCAACAGGAGTTTCTATTTTCTTGCCATGAATGTAATGGTCAAGTGATCAGCACCCCTGGTATGTGATCACGAAGTCATGGATTTGTATCTTAGCCCAGAGAATGTATGTCCTAACATAGACTGTGACCACTTCCCTCTACATTGTTTCCAGTGGAAACAATGTGGATGCCTGATTCATTAATCACTTGTCATCCTATCATTTGATACTATATAATCTGCACTGTTGAAACATATCAAAATCAATCAAGAAGAAATAAAAAGAAATATTTGCTTACAGCATGTTGGAGAATCTCCTCCAGTTCCAATCCGAGGACAGAAGAAAAAAGATGACAAGGAAGATGTGGAGGAAGATGAAGGGGAGGATGTCGAACAGACAGTAAAAGAAACATTAAACATTCATGACCTGATGCCTCATGTTGATATCAGTTCTCATATCACAGAGAGTCTGCTTTCAGAACTTGCAGATAGGGACTGGAAAGTGAGCATATTTATATTTTTAATGCTTTTTGATTTATGTTTCTTGCATAGAGATGTGCTTTAGAGACAGATACTCTGATGGTTGTATACTTTGTATTCTAGTAGAGAAGTTATGTTGAAGGCATGATCTCTTGGGCTGTCACTTGCCTAAACCTGGACAAAAAGCTTGCAGTGTTCAAATGAGGTGCTCGGTCAGCTTAAATATGGCACGGTAGGATCCATTATGATGTAATGCTATGAACCTGTGATAACATCTCTGCAAAGCAAAACCATGTTATAGGACATCATAGGTATTCCCAAAACATTTCATTTACTATCTGAATGGTGATTACAAAAAGTATACAAATTTAAAAAAAAAAGAAGTTAATTTTGAAAACTTTAATTTTTGTTTCCAAATTATCAAGGTGATTATAAATTGTGAAGGTGTGTAGTTTGGTGTAATGGTTGCAACATTGCAGAGGAACATGCCTCCATCTTCAGGGAAGAAGAATAATTTTTTTGTGATGTGAAGTTGGAGGCAGTATGTTCCTCTGAAATGTTGCAGCCATTTACCTAATTACATGGCATCTTATCCCAGATTAATACAGTCTGGAGACATTCACTGCCTTCCCCCCATACTGGAAATGTACCTGTTAGGCCAGCCATTTCCATGAAGACTGGATTTTGAACTTGTGTACTTGAAAAAGAGGCAGAAAAGAACAGATGAAAATGATTGACAGTTGCTACTTATATTGACTCTTTGAAGGTTCAACAAACTACACTTAACAGTTTCTGTGCATTTGAATGACTTCTGTAGGAGAAAATGACGTGCCGGTGTGTGTGGTGGCGATAGTGTTTTGCTTCACAGGATTGGAATTGGCATGCAGCAAACTTACCATTGGATGGGGTAGGCAGTGACTGTATTGTAATGTTCACCCCTTTGAGAGCTTCAGCCCTCAGATTAAGTTCATAATCACACACAGTTCAAATGTTGCTACTGTAACTGTGTAATTCAAACGTCTGATCATGCATTTAATGAGTTTTTAGTTCTGAAATTTAAAAGTGTGAATTAGATATAATTTTGTCTGGGTGTAGCCTTTCATATGGAAATCCTCTCTTAATTCCACAAATAATTCAGTGCAAAGATATCTTTACAATGTGTAAGCCAATAAGGACAAAGTGGAGTAATATCAACTGCTGATATGCTGTATATGTGATGGAAATACCTGACTATGTAGCATCTTGAGACATTCACTGCCTTGTCCCTGCATGGAGCTGAAGCCCTTGAGAAGCCACAAGTTGTGCAACTACTCAAGAATTTCCCACATTTTATGGAACCCGAAGGTTCATTACCGTGTTCGGAAGAGCCCTGCATTTATCCCAATCCTGAGCCAGATAAGCCAGTCAGTAATACTCCAGCCTATCTCTCTAAGATCCATTTTAAAATTATACTCCCACATATGTTTAGATCTTCCTAGTGGTCTCCTTCCTTCTGGCTTTCCCACCAAAATCCTATATGGATTCCTCTGCTCCCCATGCATGTTACATGCCCTGTCCATCTCATCCTCCATGACTTGATCATTCTAATTATACTTGATCAAGAGTACAAGTTATGAAGCTCCTCACTGTGCAGTTTTCTCCAACCTCGTATCACTTCATCCCTCTTTGGTCCAAATTTTCTCCTCAGCACCCTGTTCTCAAACGCTTAGCTGGTGTTCCTCCCCTTATGTCAAAGACCAAGTTTTACACTCATACAAAGCCACAGGCAAAATTAGAGTTTCATATATTCTGATTTTTACATTTTTAGACAGAAGATAAGACAGCAGGTTCTGGACTGAATGATAGTACGAATTAACCTGAATTCAGTCTTTGATTTGTTTCATTCTGGTCTGTCACACTAACAGTTACAAAGACAGAACAACTCTGTCCAGTGTGACTATTTAAGTTTTACAACTTGAAAACTTAGCACCCTTACATGTTTCAATCCATACGGATCATCTTCAGAGGGAACATCGATACTTATTCGGAAACTACTATCACAAATAGGTGTTCTGAGTGCTAAATTATATACACACCAATGCCTGGAATACACAATATACATAAAATCCAATTTTTTTCACAAACACAGCAGCTTTCCTGGTATTAAAAGTTTTTAAAACTTTGTTGTTTAAGTTAAAATTTATAAACCAAGTAGGTTCGTGTCACTTCTCCTATCGTCTTTCTTGAAGGGGGCTGAGCTTGTGCCACCTGTCTATCTTGAGAAGGAGATTCTTAGTATCGTCCTGTGTTTGTTCGTGGCTTGCTGTGTTCTTTTTCACTCACTCACAACACAGCAGGCCTTTATCCTCTCTTGATGGGCTTCCATTTTGGCCAGCATTTCTTCTCTCAGGAATTCTTGGTTGGCTCTCATTTCAGCCTCCATTTCCCTTAGATTGGCTTCCATTTTTGCCTGGTTGGCTTTCATTTCATCTTGTATAAGGGGTGGACCTTCTTGGCCCTTGCACCACGACCATAGTGATCTATTGTGCCTAATTCATTTCTTCTTGGTTGGTATTTATGTCTTATTTTATTTCTTTGAGTTTGTGGTGTCCATTTTTTCTTGCATGGCTTTCAGGAGTTTAGCCATTTGTTCCGTTTTTGTAATATGGGCGTATAACTTGTCACGATTCAGTGCGGTTTCAAAGCCAATCACTTCTAACACCAGGAAGTCACATGTATGTGTGTGGTTATAGATGGGGTTTGGTTTGGTGACTCTTGTTTATTGACTTCTTTTACACCCCACATGGAACTACAAGCACTTATTATTACTTATTATTATTAGAGGGGGTGGGTTTCCCCATGCACTTAGACCAGTTATTCGTCCATTGTTTGTCCCCCTTTAATTTCTACTGTCCCCATACCCTACCGGTACTGGTGCGTGCTACCAGCCCTGGTCAGCCAACGAGGTCGGCTGTCGGTACCTGATATTTCTCCCATCTACCAGAGGCATTGGAAACTTTTTGCCTAATTTTGCCCAGAGGTCTCCTAGAGATATGAGGATCTTTTACGTGCTGTAAATCTATGACACGGGACCCACGGCTTAAAGTCCCTCCCGGAGGACTTGTTCCCTGAATTTTTCCGCCCTTAAAAATTCCACGACTCCTGCCGGGTTTGAACCCGTGTACCTTGAGTCATGAGGTGGAATGTTACCCCTAGACTACGGAGGCTGCTAACTACAAGCACTTACAACGCTGTCTCTGATTTCCACACTTTACAAATCACTAGAGCACTCTAAGAGTTCTAAATCTGTGTTCACAGTTGTTTCTTGGTAACAAATCTTAATTGAGATTCCTCAGCTTGTGTTGTCACGCCATTGCCTGCTGGTTAACACTCCACAACTGAAGTGTCAACTGTTCTATAATGCCATCTCTTCTCAGCCTCCCTTGCAGAACTCACCTCTCAACTGACAACTGCCTGGGTCACCCCAATTGTCTTCTTTATAACTCCTTTGCCAGACTGAGTAGGAAACATGTTTTTCCACAGTAACTCTGTTGTAGTGGCATTCTTCATTGTTTGTTTCGAGGTCTTTGCCTAGCAGTGGGTCTTAAGTTGATAGCAGTGATACTCCTCAATAATTACTACAGTTAGTTTTATCACCCTTCTTGCAAATTGTGGATCCCTTCCACAGATCAGGCACTTCTCTCTTACTCCATATAGAATTAATAAATCTATGGATCTCAGACTGTAATGTTTCACCTCTGGTTGAATCAGTTCTGCTGGAATTTGATGACTGCCTGGTGATTTATACTTTTCAAATTTGCAATAGGTGTTTCAGCCTCAAAAGTACTAGGATCAGGCACTAATGTCTCAGCTGTATGTATTTTCATTTGCCTGATATCACTGATCCCATGTACATTCAATAATTGAGAGAAGTAGTTCTTCCACCTATTCAAAATGTGGGAATCTGCAAGCAGATCACCATTCTCATCCTTCGCTAACTTACTTACAGGTTGATAACCCCTCTGAAATTAATTTATTCTTCTATGCACGCTTCCAATATTCTTATTCTTACCGCTGGAAGTTCGTTAATTTTGTCTTCTATATATTCTCTCTTTTTATTCCTGAAATGCCTGCTGTCTTTGTGTCTTATATTGTTCAGATTATCTCCATTTATTTTGCTTGAATTCTGTAACCACTACAATTTAGCTTGTTTCATTTGATCTAATTGTTTTGAACATTCTTTGTCTATCCATGGTTTATGCTTCTTTAATTCATAATAACTAGACTCTCTTTGGCTGAAATTTTGATATTCTGTGTAATAGTTTCCCAAGCTTTATTAATATCCACGTCATTGTCTAAGTTCTCAAAAAGTGTGAACTTATTTCAGATTTCAACCCTGTGCTGCTCTTTACCCTCTACCTCATTTAATTTTCTGAGATTGAATCTCTCCATGTGAAATTTGTGAATTGTCTGTTTACTCACTGCTAGTCTCTCCCTTTCACCACCACTTTCGGTATGAAAATCTATTATAGTGTGGGAACTTTTTTTGACAGTCAGATTTTTTGGATATGGAAAAGTTTACTACCTTAATTCCATTATCCTTAATAACTGTGTAAACTCCTGTTCTCAATTGTTAATTTTAAAAAGCCTTTTCTCCATACTTGGCATTGAAGCTTTCTAAAAAAATTTTCATATGGTGTTTGGTGAATTTATCAAATGCACATTCTAGCTCATTGTAGAAGCTTTCCTTCATATTATCAATTTTATCTTTTGTTGGGAACATTCAGAACAATGATATCACACCAGTGACTTCTTAGCTTTATGTATGACACCTTATTACTAATAAACTCTACCCTCTGAACTGCTGATGTGATTCTCTTATGTAAAAAAAAAAACTGTAACTCGTTCCTGTTCCCCTTTCCATAGAAGAGTGTATATTCACCTGCCAGTTTTGTGCCATACCTGTTGCATCTGACCTTCTATACTCCCACTAAATCTAACTTATATTTTGATATTATTTCACAACTGTTATGGGCAAACCTCCCGTATACAGACCTGTTACATTCCACCTACCAAATCTCATGCCCGTTTTCCTTAGGTTTGATTGTTTATCCAAAGAATCCATCCAGGTCCAGGGCCCTTTGTGACATTTTATATTAAGCTTATTTTTTACGGTGAGGAGTTGTTAGCCTCAAAGCTGGAGGAACACCACTTATCAGGTGTTTGCGACTGCCAATTCAATATATTCACAGCTACCTTCCTTATCTGGAGGCCAAGATGTTCTGAGGTTGTGCCATGTGGTGACAAAAGACCCACTTAACATATACTTAGGTGTGATATACATATATAGCAGATTGAAAAATGTCTATGTTTGTTATCTTCAGGTGCGGATGGAGGCATTGCAGAAGTTGGCAAGTATTGTGAGTGAGAATAAATTGGTGACAAATAATTTGGGTGAACTGCCTCCTGTTCTTGCACAGCGTCTTGTTGACAGTAACAGTAAAATAGCAGCTGCTGCTATTGTCATTTGTCAGTCACTGGGAAATGCTATGGGTGTGCAATGCAAACTTCATGTGCGTACTTTGATCCCAGGGATGCTTCAAGGAATGGGGGACAGTAAGGTAAGGCCTTTTATAGTTCTGATTAATATTTATTCATTAAGTGAAATGCTAATAAGAAAAACTTTCCCTTTAACAGGCCGTGGAGTCCCATAGGGTTATGAGATATTGAGGCTCCCACATTTTCTAGAAAATTGGCTTACAGATGGTGGTGAGGTGTCAGCTTTATGCACTGGATGCCCTTTACCCCCAGAAAGATTCCTGCTACTCATTTCTATTAGAGGCTAAGTTGAAGCTAGGGCCATAATGTGGCTGAAAGGATTGGGTCAATTAAAGAATCCAGTGACAACCTTTTGGCTTGTAGCATAGTGCCTCAACTAACTATGCTATTGCATGCCCTTAATGAAATAACGTATTTAATGAAAATTTTTTCTGATCCCAGCCGAAGCCTGATATTAATGCTGCATTATAGAATGCCGATTATCTGAATCATGATTAGCCGAATTGCCAGTTAACAAAATCGGTGCAGCCAAGGAGTGCCGACTCTGTCTCCACTTGCTGAGTCAGCCCACACAGTCATTGTTCTTGTCTGTTCTAGTCTGTTCCAAGCCATCGTCATCACATGTTAGTGTTGGGTGATGTGTTTTGTTTGATTTTCAAACCCATTTATTATTTATGGATGCTAAAAAATTTAAAATTTCAAGTAAAGGAAAACATGGTTAAGAATTTAATCCAGTTGTCTGAGTTTTTGATTATCCAAAGCACATTTGTCACTAATTAATTTGGAGAATCAGTATTCTACTGTATTTTTTCATAAATAACTTTTTGTAAGAAAGTTTTACTTTCCAGAACTTCTACCTCAGTTTAATTGAAACTAATTAATTTGGAGAATCAGTATTCTACTGTATTTTTTCATAAATAACTTTTTGTAAGAAAGTTTTACTTTCCAGAACTTCTACCTCAGTTTAATGTACTTGTGTTTGAAACAACCAGTATTCATGTTTCTCTCTGCTGGAAATTTACTGTACAACCATAATTGTTGGTGAGTGTTATTATCACATACTGGGCATGCCCTGAAGCCATGCTGGTTGTGGGGTCATAATTGCCACTTTCCACATTGGTGCACAGGGCTAGAGCTCTATGTGATCAAGACAGCGTACATGTGGAGTTGGTGCTCCTGGGGGACATGTTCAGGAGAATGGTTACAACAACCGGTAGATCCATGGAGTTCTCAACCGTCATCTGAACATCAGTCGACTTGACAGTAAACCAGATTCAGCCACTTTCCTGCCCTACATCAGGACTATATTCAGTCAAATCAGCAGAGTGCTGTCCCAGCACAACATCAAATCAGTGGGCCTGCCTCCAAAGAAATTATCTAGTTTCCTCCGGCCAGTCAAAGATAGTCTAGGACTAAGGATACCAGGTGTATACAGAATCCCCTGTGAGTGCAGCAAGGTCTATATTGGGTAGACGGGCCATTCCATGGACACGCGGTTGAAGGAGCAGCAGTGGCACATCTGTCTCGAACATCCGGACAAGTCAGCTGTGGCTGAACACAGCACCAATTTGGGACACTGCATTCAGCTTCAGAATACCTCCATCCTTGCCACCAAGACTCATTATATGGATTGCATCATTAGGGAGGCCATTGAGTTTGAACTCCATCCCAACAATATGAACAGAGAGGTGGGGTTTTGCCTCAGAAAGTCATGTAGCCTCTCATCTGTTCTCTCAAGAAACCTCCAGGACATGACGACAGATCCACAAGGCCATGCAAGTCCATGACCGACTCGCATAGCAACCCCGAAGCTTAAGGGTTAATGCCCTCCAATTACCTTGCCTCTCTCCCCTGACACAATATTCTACACATGCTCTACCCTGCTGTCTGCTGGCCCACCTCCCCAGACCCTTCCCTTCTCCTCTCTACTTTTCCCACGTAACCCCCTCTCCCTTCTCTTCCTGCTCTTATACAGCTGAGTTTATTCGACTCAACATTAGTCTGTCAGCACCTGCTCATGCTGGTTCCTTGCGGATTTTTCTTCTCTTTTCTTCTACCCTGAAGATGGAGGCAATACGTTCCTCTGAAACATCGGTTAATACAGTATCTACATGGTGCCACATCCTAGAAGACTGCTTTCTTCTTGCTTTTCTTTTATTGAAGTCTTTTATATAAAATATGAATAGAGTTATGTATGAATTTACTTAAATTAACAAGAAGTTCAAGGGAAGAACTAATTGTCTACTTTCCTTTGATATTATTTATGACACAGACTGCATAGAAAATGCCTCCAGCAATTCTTTGTTTGCCATGGGAACATTACCAAGTTGTTACCTAGCAATGATAGGGGTATACACACACAAACCCACAGACACCTGTCCAACAGTTCTTCTACTGTTGCATTTATTTGTTGCTGCAGGTACGTGTTATCATGCCTTTGCTGAGCAATGGTAGGATGAATATTTGTGCAGACACATGGGATGATGGTAGGGTTTTGTCAAGTACGCTGTTGAGGTGGGCTCAATTGCCATGATGCCATGATATACATACCAAGTTTCAGGAAGATTGGTTCAGCCATTCAAAAATTAATATGGGGGACTCACACACAAACTGTGGAGATTGTATAAGTCTGCTTTAGGAAAGTAGGCTAAGAAATCTGGGAAAGTCATTGGGAAATTTCATTATCTAAAAGAGCTTTTACCCTGCTCATGATTGTATATAAAATTTTAAACAGAGACTTTTTATCTATTTCAGCCTTGGATCCGCACCGCGGCAGCAGCATGTATCAATACCTGGGGTGACCACTGTGGTTTCAAAGAATTCTTTGATGGAGAAATGATTGGAGATGCCCTCAAATCTGGGAACCCAGCTTTACGAATAGAATTATGGGCATGGCTTGCAGAGAAACTTCCTACATGTAAGTGTAAAGAACATACTGTCATGAGATTGAGTAACTATAGATGGGATTCGGTTTGGTAATTGGATTTATTGGACACTTTACCACAAAACTCATGACAACACTTACATATCACTCACACACAGACTAGTGTTCTCAGTCATGGTCTTCACTACACTACTTAATAGCAGCTTCCAATGGCAGATGTTTGCCTTCCTGTGGGTTCCTGAACTATATCTGGCCTCAGCTTCCAGCTTCTGCATCTCTCAACTCACTCGTGCTGACAGCCATCTGACACCAACCTCATACTCTTGTAACTCCTCTCTCAAGACTCTTTTTTTATATTCAAAGTCAAAGTCACATTGAAACTGACAGTGAGTCAGTATGTAAGTCTTGGTGTTGAAGATATTTATTACTGTTTGACAGTTATGGTCTTGTTTTTGTGGGGGCATCCTTTCTGATGAGAGGACTGGTCTGTCTTTTGTATGTGCAGCTGGCCCTTGCCAGCGCAGTTTTTCTTGGGTCCAAGTCCCTTGGCACTTGCAATCATATTTTAGTGTCTCAGATTTGAGACTTCCTATTTTGTCGCCTCCTACAACTCGCAGCGTCATGGTGGAGGTATTTGAACCTGCCTCAACACAGGTAACTGACTCACTCTTTTGTAATGACAGCTGGTCGCTGTCATATAGTCTTGGTTTCAGCCCACAGAAAATGCCTCTGTCAACAGTTTCTCCATTGTTGCATGGGCACATTGCTTAGTGATGGCTCTGGTATTGTTGCATGCTTACAAAACTGTTGCCTAGCAATGGGCATGTTTGCAGAGCTGTTCCCTAGTAATGGCTATCTTTACTGGCTTCATGGTTCTTGCATTTGGCAAACATGCCACAATACTATTCATTGTGGCAATATCGAGAGACCTCATTAATAAGAATGAAATCAGTAATGGTGTTGGTAATGCCAGCGTTGTTATGAGCTGCTGCCACACAGGTGTATAGGTTACAACTCTTTCCCATGTTCCTGATGTTGTCTAGTATCGGGCTAAACCATCCTGTTCTTAAAGATTATTAATACCGTACAGTGTGACTGATAAATGTTTTTCTTCTTTTTCTAATCTTTCATTCTTTACATGTTTCAGTCAAAGTGACCATCTTCAGAATGAGATATCAGTACTTGCAGAAACTACAATTACAATGTCACTGGTCATTATCAATACATGCAGGCACTACTATTACAGTGTCATGAATATAAAATATTAGCCTTTAACAATTACATTAATGTGCATGAATTTATTAAAATATTTAAAAATTATTATAATTAGTCTATTTACAAGTATGGTTTAGAAAACTTTGTTAAAATCTAGAACTAGTTTGGTTCATGTCCTTTATACTGCTTCTCTTTAAAGGAAGATGAGTGTCTACCATGTCGTGGTTCCGTTGTTTGAAGAACAGGACCCTTTAGTGTCATCCAGTTGTTCAGGCCATGCTGTGTTGTTATACAACAACACAGCATGGCCCTAGATTTATATTTTGTACTGTATGATATGTGGTGTGTGGGGGCACGTGGTAGTGTAGTTAGTTGAGGCATTGTGTTGCAAGCTGGAAGGTCACAGGTTCAATTCCCAATGAGGTCATTGGTTTTTTAAATTGACCTAACCTTTCCAGCTGCTCTGTAGCCCTTCGATTGACTCAGCCTCTAGCAGAAATGAGTACCAGGAATCTTCCTGAAGTTAGAGTGTGGTCAGTGCGTAAGGCTGACAACCTCACCACCATATTCGAGCCAATTGTCAAAGAAAATGTGGGAGCCTCGATGTCTCACAACCCTGTGGGCCTCCACAGCCTATTACAGGGATAGCTAAAAAGATGTATGATGTGTTATTGAAATTTTGTGGAAAGTTGTGCTATGTAATACAGTCTGTGTTTGAAATTGCAGTTTGTGATATTGTTGCTGTAGTTAAGTAAACTGTTGTGTTTCTGTATATACTCATGTCATTCCTGGTACTTATTATTTTTATTTTTAAAATGAACAAAGTTTAAGTAAGAAGTTAAGAAGTAATTTTAGGATCCTGCCTTCAAAAACTCACATTTAAAATACAAAAACTTATCCTTAAGATGGACATTGAATAGGGGTTTTGCTCTATTTGGGTTGAGTGGGAGGGAAATTTTATAAAACTAGAAGAGACTATTTGGCGCTAATTTGTGTTTTTCAGTGCCACCTAGGACTATACCTAAGGAAGAATTGTTGATATGTTTGCCACATTTGTATGCAAATGTGGAGGATCGCAATGTGGATGTTAGGAAGAATGCCCAGGAAGCGATTCTTCCATTCATGATGCATTTGGGATATGTAACAATGGCCAAAGCTACAGAGAGGCTGAAGGCAAGTTTGCTGTGTTTATTATATAATTAAATTCTTTAATTTAAAACATGTTTGTGCAACTACTTCTGAAGGCTTTGACCTTAAATGCTGTATAGGATGTTTTCCCATATATGAATTGCAAATACTATATATTTGCAAGTAAGCCAGCACCACGTTTCTGTATGAAGAGTGGTGGGACTGTGAGCCCAAGGAGGCATGAATAATATTGATTTGGATAATTATGGCAGTGATGGCATTGTTCAGTCATGTGTACAGATGTCTAGATGCATCCACTGTGTCTTCACAGTGTGCATAGGGTAACATCACTTTAGCCTCATATTAATTAAATACATATAAGCTGTCAATTTTTGTTACAGTAATACTAGATAATCTTAGTGATTGGTATATGACCGGTTGCTTGCCTGCTGCTTCATCACTAATGCAATATGTTTTCTTAACAGACTGGATCTCGCACTGTCATCATTGCAATCCTTGATAAGGCTCGTCCTAATCTACCAGACAAACCTGTGCCACCAAAAAAGACAGGAATGCCCGTTGCTGTTGATGACGATATGGAGCCAAACAAGGTTGTGAGGAGTGGGGGTGCCAGAGCCGCCTCTGGAAAGAATGCACCTAAAGGCAAAGTGAGTTTTGTGACATTTTGCAGGTCAGACTCTTTGCAGTGTGTTCTGCATGCAGTTCATGAGAAACTGTTGCCTTTGAAATGGTGATCAAATGAGATTCTTATGGAAGTGAGTTTTGAAGATTCTGATGCTGTGTAGTTTGGTAGGTAGGTATCCTGAAAAGGGTATATAAATGTGTATAAAAGTATGCAGTCTACACAATAATATTCTGTATTTAAAAACGAAGTAGACACTATTGTATCAACATTTGTTGTTTTGACGCTACATGTTCCAACCCCTTAAGGGTTGGAACACATACGAGTCTGGCTCACGAGTTCGACTCGGCTCGGGTTCCAATGAGCTAAACTTGTCCCTGTGTGGGTTGCAAAGTTGGGAGTCAGCTCATTCGTTTGTGGTGATATTAATCCGAGCCTGGCTCTCAAGTCAAGCTCGCCGAGCCAGATTCTTATGTGTATGGGTGGGTCATCACCAGGCGTACAATGATACCAGTCTCAGTTGTTGAATTACATCTAACTGTTTGCATCTAATTCTTCAATAAGGATCCTGAAGATGGAGAGAGCATGTTCCACCAAAATTAGGGTACCTGTCTGCCAAACCACATAGCATCACATCCCAGAAGACCATAGTCTTACTAGTTAAATTATTATTAGGTCATTTGTATAGTTTAATTGATTCTTCAGTGATCTAATATATCACCTGTTGAAGTAATGTAGCTCAGATTAGCGTCCATTGTTTATCTTCTGTCAAAATTGCAACACTTTTACATTCTGCACTTCAACACTATGTGTTTCGGCCTCAAACGGCCATCTTCAGGTGTTTTTATGTTACAGATATTTTACTAAAACTGTGTTCAAAACTGCTACACTGTTTTAATTCGTGTTAAAATCACACGTTGTAGTCTTCTTAAGTAAAACGAGAAAAAGTCCTTTAAAATTTCTGTTGCATATTATTTCACCCAACCCAGAGTGTCATCATTTTCGTAAATGTATCAAGGTGTTTTTCTCGGCAGCTTGCCCCTCACGTTCGTGGTCTACTTTCAGTTTTTGACTGCCATATGCTCCTGGTTTGTGTGTGCTTCCTCCACAGCGCGTGGTGTTGTCTTTACTAGTCATAAACTGAAAGTAGACCACGAACATGAGGGGCAAGCTGCCGAGAAAAACACCTTGATACATTTACGAAAATTACGACACCCTGGGTGGGGTGAAATAATAATCAACAGAAATTTTAAAGGATTTTATCTCGTTTTACTTAAGAAGACTACAGCGTATGATTTTAACATGAATTAAAAACAGTGTAGCAGTTTTATCACAGTTTAAATAAAATATCTATAACATAAAAACTCCTGAAGATGGCCGTTTGAGGCCGAAACATGTAGTGTTGAAGTGTAGAATGTAGAAGTGTTGCAATTTTGACGGAAGATAAACAGTGGACGCTAATTTGAACAATTGCAATGGGATGCTGAAATACAGAATCATAAATGTAGCTCAGGATATAAAAAGATTTTTATGGATGATAACTTGGAGAGGCAGAATCATGAAGGAAGCATTAGTTTACTTCAGGGTTTCGGGTCATGGTTTTTATATGGAATTTGTGTTCCCGTATTCTGTGTGCAGTGACAGAATGTTATGGTGGCTATAAGGATAGTTTCTTTTAAGATTGTTGGTGGAGCGTCTAAACCAAGTGGTCGTAAAAAGGATGAGGATGTGGATACATCCCCTCTTCTTCAGAATAACAACTTAAAAAATCAGCGGTCAGTTGATGAGCAGAAGCTGAAGGTAAGTTTTTAATACAATACACATTCAGCTGGTACATGATGAAATACTCATATGTGGTATGATTGTGTATTTCCATTGTGTCATATTGTGACGGGGAACGTGGTAGTGTAGCTGGTTGAGGCACTGCTACAAGCCAGAAAGTCGCGGGTTCAAGTCCCAATGAGGTCATTGGATTTTTTCAATTTACCTAATCCTTCTAGCTGCACTATGGCCACAGGGCCAACTCAGTCTCTAACAGAAATGAGTACCAGGGATTAATTAAATAATTTTCTTAGGGAGCAAAGCGTGGCGGGCACGTAAGGCTGACAACCTTACTGCCATCTTTGAGCCGATTGTTTAAATAATGTGGGACCCTCAACATCTCACAACCCTATGGGCCTTCACGGCCTGTTACAGGGATAGCTTTACTTTTTTTTTTACATTTTACATATTGTGACATTTTTATTTTCAGGTTTTAAAGTGGAACTTTACAACTCCAAGAGAAGAATTTGTGGATTTGCTGAGAGAGCAGATGACAGTTGCTAATGTAAATAAAACACTTATGGCAAATATGTTCCATTTAGACTTCAAATTCCATCTTAAGGCAATTGATGCTCTAAGTGAGGTAAGTAAGGTTTTGTCAAACATGTGAAATTTGTCTGTGCATATTTGAATTGTTTGAAAGAAGGTAACTATCCAGTATGAGATTGTATATTTACTACTGGTTGAAAACTGTATAATGGGAATATATTTTCAGTATTGGCTAAAATGTAAGATTCTGCAGACAGTGATTGATTATTAGCTTTTCCTTATGTTGGCTGTAGAATGCAGTTGCATTTTCATAATGCAGTCAGCAGGTGTCTTATTTTGGTGCAAATGAATGAGATTTGTATAGAATATGTGTGCAAGATGAATATGTTCTTGAAGGAATTTTGTGTTTCTGTGAGTTGTGTTTATTAGATATAAAGGAAAAAATATTTGAGGTTCTCATGACAGTTAATGTTAAGGTTATGGCTTTCTTTGATGTCTGCTGTGTAGTGTGGTAGATAGGTACAATGTTCAAGAGAAACTTGCTGCCTCCATGTTCTGAGTAGATACACTACCATGAAGATGGAGGAAGCAGTGTCTTCCAAAATGTTGGTATTCATCTACCATACTTTGTGACATCACATTTCAGATGAATAAGCTTAAGGAAAAGTATTTCAATTTTAATATGTAACAGCACACTTCAAAGCAGTGAAATGCTATGTGTGGAGGATAGGGTCCCATTTGTAGACTTGTACCCTGAAGTTAAATGCAGCAGTTGCCTCTGAAACGTTGGTTCATATCTCAAACAATGCAGCATCACATCTCAGAAGACCATGATCTTAAAGAGAAATTATTGAAGTTGTAATTGTGGTATGATTTAAGATATTGTCCTAGTATTTGCCTGAAGGGACTGAGAAATACCACTTAAACCTCAGAGCAGCTGGTCTTCTGCTCAAAATTTGAACTTGGAACCTCATAAATATGAAGCAAGAGTGCTGCCTGCCCAATTGTGACATTCCGTCTGATTGGATTGTTTTGCTGATCTCAGAATTATAAAGTTCATGTTAAGTGAGTAAGAATAGAAAGATTCAAAAGCACCTAGAATATACATGTGTTCATGGGTTTTTTTCGTACAGTGCAAGGGTGAATATCAAATTAACAAGGAAGACTTACCAGCCTTTGTAATACTGTTGTGTAGACTGTTCACATTTTTAAGAACACAAAGAGGTACAAAATTTTGAACGAGTGCTTGAATAATCTTATACATTAAATTAATTTTAAAATGATTTTATGTTGGAGACTGTTGGCTGTGATGATACTGCATTTTTATTTCAGGACTTGCCCAATAATGGAAGTGCCACAATTGCCAACTTGGATTTGATTTTGAAATGGATGACCCTACGATTCTTTGATACGAATCCATCAGTCTTATTGAAAGGTCTTGAGTATTTGCAGACTGTGTTTGCCATGCTGATTGAAGAGGAATACAACATGTTTGAGAATGAGGCCTCATCTTTCATTCCATATCTCATTCTGAAGGTTAAAAATGCAAAATATTGATACTTCTGTTGAGTGTTTTTGTTTTACTCTGTAGTTTAAATAGTATTGAGAATTTTTGTATTCATTTTAGTTCAGGTAAGTAACATTAATGTTTATGCACTTCATTCAAATAATGTCTAATAATAGGATTCAGTATTATAAACTTGATTGCTGTGGGTGTTAACAGATTGGAGATCCTAAGGATGCTGTTCGGAATGGTGTCCGAGCATTGATTAGGCAAACTGAACAAGTGTATCCAGCTACAAAACTTTTTGCATATGTGATGGAAGGCTTGAAGTCAAAGAATGCAAGGCAGCGCACTGGTAAATAACTTTCAGACAGGATTTCAGATTGTAAAGTATCCTAGATGGGTGATATTATAATGACTAGATTTTCTTTTTTTCAGAGTGCCTTGAGCAACTTGGTTCCCTAATTGAAAGCTATGGAGTGACAGTTTGCCAACCAAACCCCAGTGCTGCCTTAAAGGAAATAGCTCGACAGATTTCTGACCGTGATAATTCTGTGAGAAATGCTGCACTCAACTGTGTCGTACAAGCATACTTCATTGTACAAGAAAAAGTGTACAAATTTATTGGACAGGTAATTTGCACTTAAATTTTATCAGTATAGAGCAGTAATTACACCTTCCTTAGATATATATTTTTTCCATAATACAGTGGCTAGTGGTATGTGATGAACAAAACTGAGTGTTCATGCCTTGTGACAGTGATTCTGAATTATCAGTTCATGAAGCCTCATAAAGGGGATGTTAGGTATATTTCATATATTGTCAGTCATGTTTCAAAAGGGCATAAATAAAGTTGACATTTGTTTCACAACTTCTTTTTGTGCATGGAATAAAAAGTTGCTTTAAAATGAGAAAATCTCTTTATCTTGTGCTTATGATGCATCATAGCATGTAGCTTGAAATAAGATATAAGTTACTACTGAACAGAGGTACAGGTGATTCCATATCAAATTTGACAAAAAGGATCGGAAATTGGCATGCTTCCTTTATTTGTGTGTGTGCAGTTTCTAATACTTGTAGAGCATGTGGAGGAAATAATCTTTGCAAAGTTTGAGACTCGTAGGCCTAATAGTTTTTAGGATATTTGGCATCAAATTTAAGACTGCATTGTGCGTACCTTTAAATTATGCAGAAATATTTATCTTCCAGCATTTAGAGACTGTGTATTGGAAAGAACTAGCTTACATCTTCTTTGAAACATATAGCCAAAGGATGAATTATTCTCACAGCAGAGCCAGGTAGGACTGAGGTCATTATTCATGAGATACAACACACTCCAAAGCTGCACACATCGGCTGAGGATGGAACTGGACTGGAAGGCTCACTGTGTAATGCATAAACTCTGATCAGGATACCAGATACTTCTCATCTAGCAACTATCTGTCTGTGGCTCTATGATCCTTTGTTGGAGCTTGGCCACATATTCAGTTTCTTAATCCTATATACAGTTGATAGGACTCCTTGGACAGGGGATCAGCCCATTGCAAGGCCGCTACTGACAGAGAACAGCACAAACACAGAATGAACACACAGACATCCATGCCTCTAGTGGGATTTGAACCCATGATCCTAGCATTTGAGCAAGTGAAGACAGATTCATTCCTTAGACTGCATGGCCAATCAGCTGATCTAGCAACTACTAAGTAGAAAGCTCTGTTTTGTTAGCATGGAAACAAATAATATATTTTGAGACGTTTTGTTCAGTGGTGGGGAAGTTGGTGAAATTTAGAAAAATCCACATCTCCAGTTATATATGAAATAATAAATATGCAATACCCACTATTGCAAAGGGCATGAAATTAGCTTTGGATGAACCCTCATTAATCTTTCTACCACAGTTGGTTCCAGAAATACAGCCATCAAAATTAGAAGTTTCTACGAAATTGAAATAAATTTGGCACTTAATGTCATAAAAACTGTTAGGTTTAGGGGGCCTTAAATTTGCAAATATTATTTTCTCTAGGTGCTGAACACAAACAGAATATTGGAGGGGCGACAAGGTTCTTTGCTCTTTGCATTGATGTTGAATTAACTGTCTGTACATGAAGTTTCACCAAGGAATATGTTGACTGAAAGTGGTTCAGAAATGCTGCTTAATATGCTGAGATTGACTTACTTGAATGTCCATACATAAATTTCGCTATCTCTAATGACTGGAAGGTTCTTGTATGAGGTTCTATTTGGCATCAATAAAATGTTAGTATGTTACTGTAAAACAAATGATATCACAGTGTAAAAATGGTGATATTTCCTGTTAGGAAATATAAAATTATTTTATATGTATACCTCCCAGAGTCGGTAATTAAAAATGTGGTAAATTTTGTTTAGCCTTGGGCATAAAGAACTTGGTTTATATCCAGCATGCTCTCTTAGCTGAAATCTGTGACTTATTCAGTTTGTTTCTTTCATAAAGACATCTTGTAGTGTTTGTAAATGTACATCTGTAGATTTCAGACAAAGATTTATCACTGTTAGAAGAACGTATCAAGCGAGCTGCAAAGACTAGGGAAACACGAGCACCCAATGCATCGAAGCAGCAACCCCCACAGCAGTTGCAGCAGCCTCAACCACAGAAAGTGTTGCCTCAGGGGAATGCAGGCACCATCAAAAAGGAACCCATTAGACAAGATGAGTCTCCACCACCTCCCCCACCAACAATGAGGTACATTATGTAAGATTTGAGGTTTTCACAATGTTAAAAAAAGTCAATAATTGTATGTCTAGATGAATTATGTAAAGGAACGTACCTCANCCAGAGGAATGTATCGCCTCCATCTTCATGGTAGAAGGAAAAATATTAGTAATCCGCAAGCGAAGATACCGTGAGAACTGGTAAAAGCAGTCTGCTTTTACCGGTTCTCACGGTCTCTTCGCTTGCGGATTACTAATATTTTTCCTTCTACCATGAAGATGGAGGCGATACATTCCTCTGGAACGTCGGTTAACACCACACATATTCACGGTGCCAAATCCCAGAAGACTGCTTTCTTCAATGAGGTACGTTCCTTTACATAATTCATCTAGACATACAATTATTGACTTTTTTTAACATTATCCATATTCCCATATAGGGACTGGCTCTGGTGATTGAACCCAACTGAGTGGGCCTATTACCTGAGGATAGAGGAAGAATCCAGTCTCTTTAACGTTATTAAGAAAAGGGGTGATGGATAATGTCCAGAAAGTCAATAATTGTATTAACATATTACATGACCTTTTAGATCTTACCATCTTGACATGTATGCATGAGACTGTATACTCGATATGTGCACATGTACAGTTGCTTCAGGTGTTCATTCTGTTTGATTATAACTTACTCTTTTCAAATTTCTCTTTAAAAATTTGTGGTCATTCTTAGCTTATAAACTAACTAACTAAATGCAGCACAGTGTTCTTTGTGAATCTCATTGTTGTTCAGCTTATCAAGAATCCCTAGCAGACCCTCTGCACATCCCAGAAGACACTAAGCTTCATGGGCTATCTTTATTGTTTGCATCCTGTTGTTTGTCATGATGTGGGTTTTGGGGGGAGAGGAGCCGTCAAGATAAATTTAATAAAAATGAAACAAATCTAATATCACTGTGTTACATTACATTGGTTTCCTTTATTTAGTGACTGCTACATGTTTTGGATCATCGTCAGGCAGCATTCTTAAATATATCTCTCATTATTGAATTATCCTAATGTTGATCCATGTTATTGTTAATTGTTAGAACTGCTATAAGACATGTAATTTTGGCCAAAATATTTTTAAAGCCAGAATTACATGTGTCATAATAATTATAGCAATTAATACCAGTACGGATCTATATTAGAATAATTCATTAATGGGTGACATATTTAAGAATAATGCCTGATGGTGATCCAAATGTAGATTGAAAGATGTAGCAATCACTAAATTAAACCAATGTAACACAGTAATATTAGACTGGTTTAATTTTTTATAAATTTGTTGACAGCCAAAAAAAAAACATCTTCATTGGGCATCCATGGATCCGTGGAAATTAATAATATGTACATAATATCATCATCATCACCAGTAATCTGTCAGACGACAGGTCCACAGT
>NW_019726223.1:358139-370973 GCF_002891405.2 Cryptotermes secundus
TTTTTTTTTATTGCTAGTGGGGTGGGACTAAGTCCCTCGTACTGCGGCCACTTCTGGCCTATTGTACCAGCCCCAGGTGATAGGTGAGGGTGATTGTGGAGCAATTGGTGGAATGAAGATTGGCAGTAAACTATCAGCAGCAAGTTGTATCTTCTATAACAACCTAACATAAAACAATTATGTAATAACATTCATTTTTAAAAAGACTTATTAAAGGATGCTATTATTACAGAGACTATCTCGACGAAGAATCCTTCAATATCAGCTAATGATAAGTGAATACATAGAATATGTTGTATTTATGATCATTACTGTATTTCAGTAATTGTATAATATGAGTGACGTGTTCTATGTCAATGTAATTGATCTCCAGGGTGAATAAAAACAAACAAACAAGCATACTATCCTTACGTTTGCATTTGCATCTGTGTAAGATACATCTTAGATCATAACTTGGATTTCATCCATCATTGAGGTTAGACATGAATGCGTGAGAACTGACTGATGAATCTTTGTCAGAAATAGTCAGAAATGATGATCCTTCTTAAATTCCATCTGTGAATAAAAAAATGAATGGTATTCATTTATTAGGGTTTAATAAGATGATTTGTATACATGAAAGTCTTTAATTTTGTCTTTAAAATTCATATCAGTCAAGCATGATTAATTTTCCATTTTTCTAATTACTCCATTCTTCAGTCTCAGATTGAGCCTTACTTTTGGAAAAGTAGGGGCAGTTATATCTGCTTTTTAATGACACAAACTCTTTTTTAGTTTAGTATGTTGAATTAAGTGACAATTATTTAAGTAAATGTAATTTCCAATTTTTCTCAATGAACAATGGGCAGTAATGTGAAATAAATCTTGCGTTCATATGCTATTATGTCTGCTTTCATCGCTTATCGAAAGATGAGTGAGTTATTTGGTGTTGTGCTTGACAGGAAAAACAAACACAAAGGCCTAAGAAATCACCTCCTGCAGTTATGCCCTAAAGTCGTGAAACACTCTGTATATATATACAGGATGTCCCAGGAGGAATGTGCCAAACTTCGGGAGGGTGTTCCTTATGTTAAAGTATGCCGATATAACCCAAAACACCTATGTCCAAAGTTGAACGGTTACGGAGATAATGGCCAGAGAAGTGTCAAACTTTGACCGGGGTTACACACTTGTTGATTACAAAATAGATATTAAAACTGGCAGGAATATGTGGATTCTGTAATGTTAATAATGTACGTAACATCAAACTAACTTGTGAGTGACGGAAAGCCATAAAATTGAAGTACGAAATACTCGCTCGCCATGTCATAATTGTCCTTAGGTTTCCAAGCACTATACATGACACATGACTGGCGAGCGATGACGTAATATGGCTGCGCTATAACCCGACCACATAACTGTAAACGTACATTCACAGGAAATCTCTTTTGGAATTTCGTTTCCATTATCTCATGTGGATTATTATGGAACCACGTATGCACATTTCGTAAATTATTTACACCATCCAGGGTAAAAGACGCCTCATCACTGAATAAAATGACGCTTAACAGTTCGGGATGAACTTTTTATCCAGTGGCACAAATCCATACGCTGTGCATGGTCGCCTGGTTCCAGATGTTGTACCATTTGATCATGGTAAGAATAACTCTTCATGATGTAAAGTTTGCCACACCTGAATACATGATACGCCGATGCGAGAGGCGATTCTACGAGTGATAGACGCGGACTTCACTGAACAATATCAAGAATGTGCTCTCGTGTGTCTATCATTCGTACATCCTGCCTTTCAGAGTGCACAGAAACACTTGCAAGAGAACCAGTATCACGCAATGTCTGGTGAATTCGCGTAAATACACTTCGAGATGGAATCCTTCGATCGGGAAAACGCCTTTGGTATTCTTCAACAGCAGCACGTGCATTGCGACCGCAAAATCCACACACAAAATGCATATCACAATATTCCACGTGTGAAAACACAAGAGGCATTTCAGCAACTCATCACACAACTAATTTACCACCCATTCACGACCCCGCCGCAACGTAATCTGTAGGCTCTGGTAGGTTGCGCATGAGATCACGGCTAGTGTGACATCACCACACTCAAGTACAAACAGATAACAGTCACAGCTGACTGTCCACAGTGCGTGGACCTGCAAGAAGACCACACTTTTCTCGGGCCATTATCTCCGTAACCGTTCAACTTTGGACATAGGTGTTTTGGGTTATATCGGCATACTTTAACATAAGGAACACCCTCCCGAAGTTTGGCACATTCCTCCTGGGACACCCTGTATATATATATATATATATAGTAGAACTGATGCACAACAGGACGCATCCCTAAAAGATTTATTAGGATTAATGGAGGTGTTCAGTTTTTAATAATGTTCCAGTTGTAAAAATTTTCCAAATTTCCCCTGTTTTTGTATCTTTTTAAGTTTTCATTCATTTCACAGGAGCACTACACCGAAACCAAGGCCAGTCTCTACAGGTCCATTTGGCTTGGACTTTGATTTGCTGGAGCGTATTGAGGGGAAGGGGGTACATTTAAATCCTCCGAAACTTATAGAATTTGACTTACAAGACATCCTTAATGATGCTCCTGTCACAATGCCAAGTGTGAATACAGGGTAGGTCATTCATCTGTTGTTTGTTACTTAATTTTATTTATATCATGCATGACATTTTATTACACATACAGTTTTCAGACATTGCCAGTGAAAACAGATTTGGAGTAGTGGTTTTGTTGTGTTTAACTTCAGTAATTCATGGATATTATAAACTTAAAAAATATGAAGGTGCAAAATATTTAGTTGCAAGAAGAGACAAATATGTTGCATATAAATTGTGTGGTGTTGCAGTATTCAGTAGAACGGTGTTAAATTTACATGTTCTTGTGGTTTACAGTTTCAATTATGTTAGTAGGTGTGATATTGGTTAGATTGATTTGTGTTTGACAGATTCTTTTAAAGTCATTAGTTGTATATTCTCAGTCATCATAGTGACTAGGCTGCAGGTGGATGAGCAGGGTTTGATTCCTGGCAGGGGCTGAGATTTATCTCCTCTTTCAAGTACCAAAATTGGCTTTGGTGCCCATTCAACCTCATATCTAGTGGTTACTGGTGTAGCTTCTCCCCTGGAAGTACATTGGCTGAAGCAAAAAGCTGACTACTTCCCTCTTTCTGATGTAAGATTGAGAATATACGTGGCATAGTGCTTAATTAAACACAGTTTGAAGTTTACCTTATTGCTATGGAATTAAACTTTTTAATTGTCTCCCATTAAAAATAAAGGAAGTAGTACATGATAATAAGGTATTTAGAGTGGCCTTAAACGCCTTTTTACATTCAAAATCCTTTTATACTTTGGATGAATATTTTGGTTGTATAAATGAGTAGTAATTTACTATGTTCATTCAATATTGCATGCATTGTTTGGATGTGCAGTTGTACATTCAAGGATATTGCACTGATACCTGCATTGTATATAGCAAGCTTATACCTTGACTGGTTTTATTTGGTATTGAACATGTAAGATATANAAGATATTTGACTTGTTCTGTGTCCAGTGGTGTTGGCCTGAAATTGGATTTGAAGAAAGCAGTCTTCTGGGATTTGGCACTGTGTATATGTGGTGTTAACACCACATATACACGGTGCCAAATCCCAGAAGACTGCTTTCTTCATAGTTACCGCCGTGAAAGCCTCAAATCTTACATGTAATTGGATTTGCTTGAATGCAATAAATACTATACTATATAACTTTGAATTCTTGAGGATTTTGCTGGATTATTCTCTTACATAAACATAATACTGATTAATATTATGAGAAAGTTAAGTGTATATTAGAAAGAAAATGAACTTAACTCATCAGAGTTATTACAAAAAATATTATATTCCAGTCAACACATGTGCTGACAGGAATATAAAGAATATTATCTATAGTGATTTACACAACAGAATGCAACAAGATGTGAGTCAGCAGAATTAATTCTCCCTTTCAATTATTGCACTCATCATATCAGATATGGCTTTTCAGATATTAAGATTTGTGATTTTGTGTGATTCAGCTATCCAACACTGTCACGGCCACCTGCATTACAACCCTCTCAATTAAACATGTTGCATAACATCGATGAGAAGACGAACATGGTACTGGATTCCTATATATCCAACTTCTCCTCTCCTGATATAAAGTTGGTAATCCAAACTGCATTCCAGCTGGATGCACTGCTACAGTCAGATAAGGCAGTGAAATTGAAAGGCAAAGTAGATCAGGTGATACTGGGATGTGTTATGCAACTTCGTCTACTTAACTCAAATCACTATATGAGCATTCCCAAAGGAGATGTTACAAGAGTGTACCGAGCCCTCTTTATGTTGCTGTTGTCGGTAAGTGAAATTATATGAAGGAAAGTCTAAGAGTAAAGGCAATATTAGATGTGATATTAGTAGCATTGACAAAAGATGCAAACATGAACAGTATGTACATGTGTTGAAGTTAAGAAGTAAAACCATACCTGGGAGAACTGAAGAATTAGCGTTGATGAAATTGTATCTGTAATGAATTGTTGCTCATGAAAGAAATGATGGGTGAAAGTTGTAAAGTCCAATAAAAAAAAACATTATGGTATCGTATTTGTTGAACGTATGATGAAATGCATTGAAAATCAGGACACAGAAAAATTATGTGCCTGTTTTCTCAAAACTTGTAATAAAATTGCCTTCAATTTTCATAGTTTCATATTAGCTTTCAAATGTGTCTAAACTGTGCTAACTCTATATGTATGACTGCAAAAAGACGTGGGTTGCTTTGGTATTGTTGAAGTGTTCCTTGCCTCTAAACACACACACACACTGTCTATCTGTAATGAAGAAAAGACTAAATGATTGACACAGACAGCATTTGTAAATTAACAGTTGAACGGCTCAGTTTTTACATGGTTTTATTTCATTATAACTGACCAGTTTTGGTGCATTTGCATTGAAGAGTTGCAGAAATGCTCCTGTTGACTTAGCAAAGTCTGCACATGTCCATCTGTCTGGATATAACAACTGAAAAACTGCTAAACTGATTATCATGAAATTAGATAGTATAGAGTTTTATTAAGATACATAGACATTCCAATTTAGTTTAAGTGGATAACAGTAACTGACACTCTGCAGGAACCCTTACATGCCTTTCTTTTTGCCAACAGCTTGAGTGTAACTTGCTTAATATTGCAGAGAGTGCACAAATCCAGTTTGTACTTGTGTGTGGTTCTGCTTTCAAGCATACCAAAATGTACATGAGTTAAAACAAATGTTACTATTATTATAAATTATGTTTTTGTTTTTGTATAGGATACTAATTCCATAGAATATGACTGGCTTTATGACTTTCTTTGCCAAGATTAAAGGCAGATGTTTTTATTTAACTGATTGTGACACAGTAGTTTCTCAGATATCAATTTTAGTATTGCTTCAAACATTCAATTATCAGAAAATAAATTGTGGTTTAATTGTGGGCTTAAAGTTTGGAACGGTTGCTGGTGGATGGACAAACATGATGTATTTAATAGGTAATCATACAATTTTCTTCTATTCGAAATACTGTAAAAGCTTGTATTTTGTTTTCAGTTTTACAACAATAGTGTCCTGTCTTGCCAAGTTTCAAAAGATGTGTTGCGCGATCTGGTAGAGCAGTTGATCAGTCTGTTAGTAAATGGGCATATGGAGGAGTTAGAGAGTGGAGAATCATACATTCGAATTATCAACACATTGGTAGTTCGTGTCATTGAACGTTCTGACCACACTAATATCACATGGTGAGTTTAATGTTTTATTTCTGTATAAATGAAAACATTAATTTTCAATTATGAACTCTACTCCTTTTTCATGTGTGTATGTTGCCTATGTTTATGCATGTATATAGGAAGTAATGTTCTTAAGAAATCTGCTCATGTGTGCATGCAGATCCAGTTTATAATGTGGATAAAATTGGTTTCTTGCTGTTGCATTTTACAGTGTTTACAATTTTTACTGCACTATTGGTTTCTGCTAAATGTCCGCAAGAACAGTGCATATTTTTAACTGATTTTGCATTTCTACACGTGTATATTTTTACTGAACAGAGTGGCATCTGAAGATAAAGAAAGTAACTAATTACTCTGTTTGACTTGTTAAAAGAAATAATATGGTCTATAGGTTAATGTCACATTTTCAGTTTCCTGATCATAAAATTGAGATCACTATAATTTTAAATTTGTGAATTGAAGTTATCATATGGTCCTATTGTTATTAAATTAAATTTAAAATTGTAGTCCCACAGAAAGATTGGTTATAGATTTGATTTACTGAAAAGTGAATGAGAATTTTTTTCTTCTTCTTCACACCACTGGGAAGTTAGTCTCCTCACCTTAAAGCAGTTGGTCTTTAGCTGACAGCTACTCCATCCATACAGAAATGGATAGTATACAGGCGAACTCTAAAATTCTTAATCCCCATTCAATGGAAATGTAAGTGCCTTAAGTAGGAAAATATTGTGACATATTTGCTCAAGACAAGAACTGTGAAGCCAGGAGAGACAACCGGTGCTAGGCAGCAGATTTGTAACAGACAACAGTGAAGTAACTGGAAAGCAGTGTTCCTTGCATGGTCCATGCAATAGCTACATGATGCACCAGTAGAGGAACTGTTGTGATAGTTGTTTTCTATGTGATCCATGCTGAGGCTATGCAAGGAGTGAGTAGAATAAAGTGGAGTTAGTGTAGTAAAGTGAGTTGGTGAGTGATTGGATTAGTTAAATGACTGCTGTGGTTCAGTCGCTGTGAGACCCTGGTAGCTGAGGCACGGGGACAGTTCAGGAATCCAGAGGAAGGGGAACATCCACCCCTGGAAGTCATTACCAGAAAAGTAGGGAAGACACAGCAGAATGAGAAGACTTATTGCATGCTATAGTGAAATGCAGAGTATGTGAATTAGCAGTAGTGCTATAGTTCCTTATGGTTGTGATCTGTAAATGTCCAGTAAATCCAGTTACCAATCCGAAACCCCATCTGTTGTCATTCATAGATGTGACATTAATAACCAGTTATGTGGCTGATGTCTTATATGTGTGTGTATGATTGTATGGACATTGCATAGGTATTTTTGTTGCAGTTTAAATTCTGTTATAAATATTTGCTATTGCAAATTGTATGGTATGGTTTTGACGAGTACGATTTTGCAGTGCTCTGCTCAAACTGCTGTATGAGAGTGCGGGAAGTTCCACATCTTCTCATAGGTTTATGGAGCTGGTAATGAAGTGCCTATGGAAGGTTGTGAAGCTGTTCCCTGGGTGGGAAGCAGAAATTGACTTTGATATGGTCCTCTATGACATTCATCTCTTTCTGAAGGTTAGTACTGTTTCACACATGATAATTTTAGATTTGCAGAATACTTGTGTCTTTTGTATTTCTGAACATTTTGCCCTTTTACCATTATTTCACAAAGGAGAGTTTTACAGTATAGTTTAGTTGTCCATTACTAACGATTCCTGTGCCTTAGATCACATAACAGATTATTTCAGTATGATATGTTGTCTCAGACTTAGTGGTATTTGATTACATATGTTAGGTTTTCAATACTGTATTTGTACATGTATAAGCCACACTTTTTTGGCAGAAATTTGCCCTGAAAAAGTAGCCTGTAGCTTATAAATGTAGTATTGTATATATACTACCACAGTCAATAAGTTCGTGGAATGGCCACAAAACGTCGTATGGGAATTTACTGCCAATATGTTTCAGCATTGTTTTCGACAGCTATATCAACGTTGGCAGACTTGCATAGCCGCCAGCAGCAACTATTTTGAGGGCCGATGTGGATCTGTGTAAGTGTATGTGAATACCTTGTAATATGATGTGATAAAACCACATTCCACAAACTTAATGACTCTACCACATATATATATATATATATATATATATATATAAGCTGAAGAGTAACTCCAAGGGGCAGGACATTGCTTCAAAACGAAACGCTGTGATTTATCACAGAGCCGTTGGCCGCCATTAGATTCTATTATTCGCCACTTTAATCCAGTATACACCTTCAAATCCTCTTTCTCAAAGATCCACTTTCAGCCTACTTTCCTTNCACCTCAAGCCCTTTATATATATATATATGTGTGTGTGTGTGTGTGTGTGTGTGTGTTTAAAAAAGGTAAAGGTGTCCTTGTACTTAATTAGATAAGCACTGTCATGATAGCAAAAGGGGGGTGTGGAGGTATAGCTCCACCTTGACTCTGACAGTAGATGGAGGTGAGTTATCAACTTCATAACCCTGCTGTCCCCCCACCTCCTGTGGGAAAGAGTCCATGGTACCTATTGTTAAGGAGGCTTTGTGGGCCCCAGAGCTGGTCTGGACACTGTGGAGAAGAGAAAAATTTTGTACTGCTCATTATACATGTGTAAGTATGGTATACAGCCATGTAACATATGATTAGGAAGTGTTATGTCCCTGGTGTGGTTTGTTATTTTTGTTCCTGTTGTTTTATGAGCACTATCAAGTTTTGCTGATTGTAGTGGCCACGTGGTGCATAGTAACTTGAGTTGCAGAGATGGTTATTTATGAGTCGCTGATGTCCCATCGAGGGAGTTCTACACTGTGTCTCAAAATGATGGACCAAATTTCAGAGCTGTACTTTTCAAGATGGCAACATGCTACAATTACAGGAATGGCCACAAATGGTCTAACAAGTTTTCAAGTTTTGTTAACTTTTTTTATAAATGCTCTACATGCCCTCCATGCTGCACGGACAACATCGAGACAGTAGCCATATTCATCCCAAATGCCTCTCAAAGTGTTTTCTTCCAGTAAAGTCACTGCTGCCCTTATTCTGGTTTTGAGGTCATCCAGGTTAGTCGCTTCGACAAATCCCCACAAGAAAAATTCGCAGGCATCTGGCGGTAATCTTTTGAAATTGTATCCCCCACCCTTTCAGGTGGTAAGAGTTTCATTCATGGGCAGTTTGCGGTTGCAGATATATAGCAATTTCAATTTGGGTCCATCATTTTGAAACAGCCTGTATACTATGTGATTTACTGTCTCAGCTCTGAAACTGAGCAGGTTACAGTGTCATCAGAAGAGCTGCACCTTTTGTTGTACTTATCATGAAAGCCTGTAATACTGCTATCTCATGAAGTGTACAGTACCCTCTTGATTAACTTGGGGGCAGATTATGTGGGGCTTTTGTTTAGAAAATCGACTGGTATGTCCAGTGTTAGAAGATAGACTTTATATGTAATTGCTTTTTGGAAAAGGAATGAGTACAAAAGAAAGGGAGTTTCATTTCATGTTTGAATATGTACTTGGAAGCTCAAGAAGGCAGTCTTTGTTTTGTTTTTCTTTTTAATGTTTCTCAGAAACCACATTCATTCTCTCCCAATACCGTTCAAGTAATATACATGGTCTGACAGTAAAGTTCGCAAACTCATTGCCGTAAAAGTGCTACATACCTCATTGCTGTATATCACTTTGGTCACCTTCAAAGTACTCCCCTTGGGAAGCTATGCACCACTGCCAGCTCATAGTCCACCGTTCAAAACAATTTTGGAAAGGGTTTTGTGGAGTGGTCTTCAGAGCTGCCATCATATTACTCCTGATGTCATCAATGTCATCAAAATACCTTCCTTTCAATACTTCCTTTATCTTTGGGAACAGAAAAAAAAAATCCCCTTAAACTTCTTCTAATCATTCTCTGATTTTGCTTACACTCTTGCCATGTTTAACAAAAATTTAATGTTCATTAGTTGCTCTAATTCAAGCTCCAACATTCTCGCGATGGTACACCAAAACACACTCAGACAAAACAATAAATGCCACTCAGAAAGAGACTGCCATATCAACAACAACACAGCTGTGAAATGCTGACATGCCAGTGTCATCAAACCATACTGAGGTTTCTGTCCACCACTGCAATGGCAAGCACACGGTGGCAAGTTCACAAACTTTGTCAGACCTCAAACACTTATAAATATGTCACACGTTACTTACGTATTCCTTTTACTGATTATGTGGTGTTTCTGATTATCCAGGGAAGTTCATTTCTCATCTTTCCCGGTTAATTGGGAATCTGCTGTGTTTATTTGGAAAGTCTGTACTTTAGTTATTAAACCTTCAGATTTGTTTCATGGAAACCATACAGTAGTTTCTAAAATCTCAGTTTGTTTTGTATATACTTTGAATGTAAAATATCTCATAGGAAATGAGAAAAATGACTCAGAAATCCTTCAAAGGGCATTTTTAGAACTTCTTCGCCTTTTTAAATTGGATTGTATTTGAGTAGTTGCATATAGAATGTTTTATTCTTGTACTATTAGTAAGATTTGTATTGGGCATAAGTGACTTATACATGGGAGATGCTCTGTTTGAATTCCAACTGGGGCACCCACTATCCAGCCTGAGGTTTTTGTTGGTCACTCGCTCCAGGCAAGTTCCAGGACAGCACCTCAAATAAGGCCATGCCCTTCTATGACCTTCAAAGTTCATCATTCAACAATATATAGTCTGAGATACAGCATTGTTAAGTATTCCACAAATAAATGTTAGTATCATATTCTGTCATGTTAGGAAGGAAGTGTTGGTAATTGTTTTCTTCCCATAATAGATATGGTTTTGTGTGTAGGTTTCTACAGGTACGAGCACATTTAAAACAACTTGTGTAAAATTAAAATATCTATTTCATGTTTTCTTCAGGATTTTCCTTCGGCGTCGTGGAAGAAGCGGCCATCAGATACTCCTTTGCGAACAGTTAAGACCATTCTCCACTGCATGACAAAGATCAAAGGCAACGGGATCTTAATGCATCTCAGTAGAATTGATAACCCTACTGAATCAGAGCTGCATTCATACCTGTTGAAGATAATCAAGGTATGTGCTGAATGAAAGGACATACTTGCTGGCACCTGCATGTACAAAGTCAAGATATGTGTAATTCCTGTTTAATAGTGCTTAGTCGCCTCTATTGTTATTACTGCCGTTTAGGAAGAATATTTTTGTGTCTATAAAAGCAAAATAGTAAGTGGACAAAAAATATTCAAATTGTTAATTTGAAACTGAATATACTGATTCTTTTAGCTGGGAAATATTGTAAGAAAATAAGTTTTGTAAGATTTGAGGTTTTCATGGTGGTGACTATGAAGAATGCCATCTTCTGGGATGTGGCGCCGTTTAGATCTTATGTGAACTGACATTTCAGAGGAACATGGTATTACACAAGATCCACATGGCGCCACATCCCAGAAGATGGCATTCTTGAAAATAAGTTTTATTTAGACTGAAAATAGATTCCTTTGGGTTCTAGTGATTTTAATTTAAATCTGATAGTTATGTTCCCAGCAATGTATATGCGCTAACAACAGTATGATCTCTAGTTTATGTTATGATTTGTGTGTGTCTGCCACATTGGTTAACCCTTTGAAGCACAAAGTTCATGTAAATAGTATACAAAAATTAATTTCCTTTCTTACAGAGAACACAATATCACCATTACACAGACCAAGTTAGTTATTAATGTTTGGGGAAGTTATCACTGTTCATTCTGAACATCATACAAAACACACAAGTATCATCATCATCATCATCATCACTGGCACAACAGCCCTTTGTGAGCCCTGGCCTTCCTCACATCTGCTCACCATTCTCCATTTGATGCTACATTCCTCCAGTTATTTACACCCAAAATTCTTATATCCTGCCACACACATTCTTCCCATTTCAGTCTTGGTCTTCCCACTTTCCTATTTCCTTCTGGTTTAGAACTAAGTATTTTTTTTAATCGTTCTATTCTCGCTGGCACGTATTATGTGTCCAGCCCATTCAAGCCTTTTCACCTTTATAAATCCAATAGTGTCTGGTTCATTGTATAGCTCATGGTTATACCTCTTCCTCCATATTCCATTTTCTTCCACTGGTCCAAAGATATATCTCAGGATCCTCCTTTCAAATATACTTAACAGTCTTTCATCCGATCTTGACAGTGGCCAGGTCTCAGAGGCATAAGATAGCACTGATCTTGTAAGTACTTTATACATCATAGTTTTGGTTTTCCTGGGTATTAGTTGGGATTTCAGGTGTTTCCTAAGGCCATGGACACATTTATTTGCCGCAAGTACACGCTTTTTTAGTTCATCACTGATATCATTTTTACAGTTAACTTCTGATCCAAGGTAAGTAAAACTACATAAACCTCAAATTTATATAAGCCAGTTTCAATATATGCAGGTCCATTAGCACAGTCTTTCTTGGTTACCGGCATGTACTTTGTTTTATTTTGGTGAATTTGTAGATTCGTCTATCTTGCTGCTCTTTCCAATGTAAGAAAATCTTTCATAGATTTTTGTGTTTCTACCAATCATCAGTATCATCTGCAAATGCAAAAGTTTGAACTGACTTATAGAATATAGTTCCCCTTGTGTTGATGCCTGCATCTCTAACTACCTTCTCTAATGCTATATTGAACAAAAGGCAGGTTAGGGAATCCCCTTGTTGAACTCCATTTCTAGTTATTATAGGGCCAGACAACATATTCTGAATCTTAATTTGTCTTTCTCATAGTGGCTCTGACTAAGGCGATTAACTTCCGTGGAATGTGCATCTCTTCCACTGCCAGAAAAAGACTATCTCTGTCTAAGGAGTCATAGGCTGATCAGAAGTCATTGAAAAGATGATATGTTTCAATTTGGAATTCATTACACTTTTCAAGGACCTGGCAAATAGTGAAAATCTGATCGTTAGTTGATCTTCCTTGACGAAACCCACATTGGTAATCCCCAGTTATGCCTTCCACAGAGGGAGAGAGTCTGTTAAATAG
>NW_019726223.1:371098-371882 GCF_002891405.2 Cryptotermes secundus
TATTTCAGTTATCCATATCTTACCTATTAGCTGATGTAAGTGCTTAGCATATTCTGGGCCTGCAAATTTCACTAATTCTGCCGTGATGAGATCCATTCCTGGAGCTTTATTATTTTTCAATTTTTTAATAGCTTGTTCTACTACTTTTATGGTTGCCACTGGCTCTTCAATCTCAAAATTTCCTTGATTCTGGTCTATGGTCATACCTTCCGCTTGTCCGGAGGCATTACCATTCAATAATTCCTCAAAATATTGCGCCCATATTTCCAATATTGCTTCATCGCTTCTCAATATCATGCCTTCTTTATCTCTACATGTGGTTGTTCTAGGTTGAAAGTCCTTTCGATTCTTGTTTAGTTTTTGATAAAACGCTCTAATTTCGTTTGAACTTCTTAAATGCTCCAGTTCAATCAGTTCTTGTTTATCATATTCCCTTTTCTTCTTTTTATGCAATCCCTTATCTTTCCTTCTCACTTCACGGTATTTTTCTACGGCCCCTCAAGTATGGTTCCTTTGCTACATTCTCTTACATGCCTGTTTTTTNATACTTTATCCTTTCCAAGCTTCACTGACATCCTCACTATCAGAGAGACCTGCCAGTCATTCACTAATTAATCCAGTATATCTGGTTGCAACTCCTTCTTCCACCAATTTTCCACAATTCAGTTTCTTAGCCTGGGATCCATGTATCTTCCTTGCATTAGATATTTGACTTCTAATCTTTGATATTATTAAGAAATGATCACAGCCAATGTTGGCCCCGCTGTAGCCCCTGATATCCATC
>NW_019726223.1:372737-384865 GCF_002891405.2 Cryptotermes secundus
GCTACTTGATGCGAATAATTATAACATTCGGCCGTTAAAGGTTAAACGCTGTACTACCTACTACCATGTTTCTTGAGGAAGCAAAATTTATTAATCTCATCCCATTATCGTTTGACTTGTTATGTACGCTATGTTTTCCAATAATCGATCTATATACATCCTTATTCCCCACTTTGGCATTCATGTCCCTTATGATTATTTTACAGTCCCTTTTTGGACATTCGCCATGTATTTCATCCAATTCATCAAAGAAGGAGTCTTTCTCCTCATCAGTTTTATCTTCGGTTGGGGCATATGCACAAATAAGGCTGTAGTTAAAAAACTTTCCCTTAATTTGTAGCCTAGATGTTCTGTGAGATTTTGCCTGGAAGTCTAAAATAAGATTCTTCCTTTTTTTATTAACAATAAACCCTGTTCCAAACATGTGACTTCTTCTGACAGCTATAGAATACAACATGATCCCTCTTTTCCATGACTCCTTTACCCAACCACCTCAGTTCTTGTATATCAGTGATATCTAGTTTATAGCTATCTAGTTCAAGTTGCATTTTTAGTGCTCCGGTTCTGTAAAGAGGTAATACATTCCAAGATCCAATTTTCAAATCCTTTAAAAATTTTCCAGGTTGTCTTGAATAGGTCCGTCTGGCTACTCTTTCCTTGGATTTCTGAACAATTTAGTTTTTACAGTGTGCGGTTGTTGGCCTCATGCCCAACCCCCAACCTGGAGGACCAGGGTATCCCTCTCTGTCTGGCTCCTACCCCTTGACCTGTCCGACATGGGTGCCTCTACCAGTAGCTGTGCTACCGCCAGCATAGCTCTCAGGGTCTCAGGAGCTCTCAAACCCCACCATCATGATAAGGGGGAGATGCAATTGGTGGGGAAACACAGAAGTATGCTCCAGACAAAATGGAGAGTTTTTAATGTGAAAGTAGTTGTCGTGTATGTAGTAGAAGTAACATTTAATGTTTCTTGATTTGATGTTCCTCCATTCAGGCTATTCCTTAATTTAATGTTCAGATACTTTTCTGAAAAGAAACCTTAAATGGAGGTTTCACCTTAATAACCAGTGTGCTTCAAAGAGCTAAATATTTAAAAAGTGCAAACTGCTATTTATATTGTAGGTTGCAGATACCGTTGAAAGTCCTGTAGCACAATGATACACATTTTATGAACAGATTACAAGGGTAGTTTTGAGAAGACCAAAATGGAAATATGCATTGCCTCATAATGATATAATTATTCCACTTACTACTTAAAGTAATATGATGATGTGGTAAAAGTATGATTGATATGTTTTGTACCCATTGTTAAGAGACAGTTAATTGAGTTTATTTCTAATCACTGTGGTGATTACTGTTTCTTGATGCTGTGGAATCTGGTAGATTTTCCCCAGTGTTTTGGTGGGGGCTTGTATCTCCATTTTCATGATAGAAAAGTAGGCTGAGCATGGAAAAATTGGTACAGATGTGTTGGTTTGCTTAGGAACCTGATTCTGGTCCTACATACATACCATTTTTTCCACATTTGTCCTGTTCTTATATCCTGAAGTTGGAGACATCAGGTTTGTCCAAAACTTTGGTGAAGATCTGCCAGACTGTGGTGTCACATCCCAGTTCGACTATGGCCTTTCTTTGTAATCAGTTGTTTGTACAGTACTTATATGTACTTACATGTAGTTACAGGAGCAAATGTGAAAGGTAAAGTTGTACAACACCATGAAGATGTATAGGGGAGTAGAGGTATAGGTCCCATACTGGATGGAAGTAAGTGGTCAGGTGATTGGAAAAGTGAAAAAAATAATTTGTTCCTGCTGGAAATTGAACACTATTTCTTCAACTCTTCAGTGTGAAGCTTGTTACTGTGCTGACCGAGCACTACCCGCTAACGAGAATTCACCTATGTAAATGTTACTTAGAATCACTGGTCTGTGCTTCAGTGTATTTTATTCATGCTTAGATGGTGATGTCAGACTTGATAACATTTGTTTTCATGTATATATTATCTTTGTATTTTCAGATTTTTTTGTACAATTCATAATCTCTGAGTGCAGTCAGTATAGTGACTGGCTTAGGGCTGTACAGCTGAGCGGTCAGGGGTTTTGTCCTGGAAAGGTCAAGATATTTTTCCTGTCCACATCATCCAAAGCGAATATGGTGCCCACCCAGCCACATATCCTGTCGGTATTAGGGATCCTTTCCCTGGGGGTAAAGTGGCCGGGGCATGAAGCTGACCATGGATGTATACATCCACTCCCCTGTATATCTTCATCATAGCATAGGGACAGCTTTAACTTTCACCTAGGTTTGATTTATTTCTCCACTTACACAATTGCAAGGTTTTCCCATAAATTAGTCTAGTAAATCCTTAAACTTTTTACCCCCTATAATAAAGGTCCTTGTTCAGTGGAGAAACTCCCAGGTTCTAGTAAAACACAATTACACCTCTGGACAGCTCTATGTGCCACCATTTCCTCCTGCACTGACATAACAGTTACTCTATTATAACTTAGGCATAAAAACCTCTGCAGTGAAAGCAAGTATGCTATGACAAGGCAAAGTTGACAGTTGAGTAGGAGAGGCATCCTGCCTCCTATACCTCAAGAGAATTCTTAAAGTTTCAGGCAAGAGCAAAAACAAGTTTGAGAATATCTCTGAAATGCCTGAAGGATTCTGTTTTGCAGTATCCATGACAGGTCTTAGTGTGCTTAGTACTGAAAAGGATGTGAATGAATGAAGTTAGACACTATAGTGTGATTAAGTTGTGGTATGAAATGATTTGTACTAAATGTAATGTAAATGTTTCTTTTAGACTGTGAAGCATGAGTCCAGTCCTCCGAAGAAAGAATCAAAATCACATCAGCTACCTAAAACTACATATGGGCTTTTATCAGAGATATTTAAGAAAATTGGGTCTAGGGATCAGACAAAAGAGGTGTGTACATGCATGGATGATTGATGCAGTTTTGTTGATATAGCTCATTTCTTTCTCAGTCACTGGTCTGATTGTAGTTGTGACTAAGATTCTCTCCTTCTAATGGACCCAACAGGTAGATGTTTCCCACCCCCTCACCTGAGGATTGAAACATATAGTTCCCAAAACATTGTGTTTTTTAGTTACTCTTTAGAATATTAGATGATGGACAAAGTCAAGAAACCCAGTAATCCTGATATATTCTCTTAAAAATTAATTTTGTCCCTTAAGTAGAGTTGTAGAATGTGGTCTGAAAATAACAATTTTCTGTTTGAAATTTATTAAATGATACAAAAACTACATTTTATTGAGATATGTAAATACAAGAAGCATTCTTTTAAATCCATATTGGTGTTTTATCAAGGGTTGTTCATGGGTGTTGATTCAGTCAGGATGGTGTGTTTTTGTGTGTATGTACCAGCCCCGCTTATCCTCTAACTTTGACCTTGAACCCCACACAGAGTTAGCAGACAGATAATTAAATATATTTGTATTGAATATCGTTACTTAGTATAGTGAACTGGAGGAATTGCACTGTAATGCAGAAAGGACAGGAACAAAGAGTTTTTCATTCCTTCATGTAGCAGAACTACATTTCATTTTGCATGTGGAGATTATATGTGCCTTCCATGAGTATGCCATTAACATGCGTTGTTAATTTATTGTTAAATATGAAACTTCAATTTAATGTCCCTCTATTGATGCATTTATTACATGTCCAAAGAATTATCCATTACTTGAAGTTTTATAATATTGCTATCCTTCCAGGCTCTGGTGAATTTGCAAATTGAAAAAAAAAAAAATGTTTTGTTGCCAATCACTACAACAAAGCTCTATGAAATCGTTTATTACATATTAATTCAGGTTGCTCTGCCATATTTAGTGTGTCCCCATAAATAATCCTATGGTCTCTGACATTTCAGGGTTTGTCACTTTTGTATGACTTTAAACAACAGCATCCAGAAGCTGATATTGATCGTTTCCTTCGGAAATCTTCACAGTTTTTCCAAGACTATGTTGAAGCTGGACTGCAGGAAATTGATAAGGATAGGAAAAAATCTGTAGGGCAATTAGTACATACTGTCCCAGCTGCCGCTCCCCCGATGGTTCCATCAAGTATGAGCTCCTTAGGTATGTCACTTTATCATACTTCATACTGTGTACAGTTGTTTCATGTAAATAATCCTTAGTGTAAGCATTTATTTAAATTAGTTGAGTTGGAATGTACTTTGTGGGGTGTACATGTGACATAGTGACTTAAAAGGAGCCTGTGTGGGGCTAGTATGGGGGAATTGAATGCCAACAGATTTCTGAAGGGGAAAACGTTTGAAAAACAGACATTTAGAAGGTTGAGGAATGGATGGGAGGTAGATAGAACTTGTGTCCAGTGGTGGACTTTGGTATTAGTAGTGTTGAACCTTCAGGTTCTCTTACAAGAGAGGTAAATGTAATAGAGAATTTGTCAGAGTGTATATACTGATTAAGAACTAAATGAAATGTCATGAATGAGTTGTAGGAACTTAAAGGTGTGTTCATTGGATTGCCACTGTACATAATGAAAGATTTAAATAGAACTTAAATGTAATTAGTTACTAAGATATATTCGACATGTACTATTTGTACTGTCCATTAAATTTGAAAGAAAATTATGTTGTTATTTTTCTCTCACCGCTTTCAAGTTGATGGCAGGTCTAATGGTGAAATAGGCAGTAGTGAGCTTATTTCTTCAACGCTCTTAATAGTTTCTGTGATTTCTTGAAGAAAATTACAAAAGATGTATTTTTCTTGGAGATCTGAAACCATATAACATTTCAGGAATACATTAAGTAGTACTAGTGTTCCTTTTGTCGCAGAAATTTAGCACAGCCATCATGATGATGATGATGAAGCAGTCCAAATGTTTGTTGTCCAGTAGAATGATATTCATACCAAGTTACAAGAAAATTGACCATTTGTTTAAAAATTTCTGGTATGTGACAGGTATGATTATGTATTGTGACGTGGATGGCGCAACTATTATCATCTGTCATCATTTTGTTTTTATTTGGGTCAATGACCAAAAATTTTCCAGTCTGTTCTTTCTTTCCACATTTCCTTTTCAGTTTCTTGTTGTCCCAGATATGAAAAATATGCTACATTCCTTTGAGAACTTGCAGTGAAACATACTTTTACTTTTGAATATCAGTCTTATTTTGCACAAAATTTGACTGTAGCATCCATTTGAAGTGATACAGTTGTTCGCAGTAAACTTCATTGTGCAGGAATAACGGCCTCCAGTGGAGTCACACTTCAGAATATTGATGTCGGTGGAGCTGATTTACGGAATCCAAAAGCAGCATGCATGGATCAGCTTCAAACCTTGAGGGCTCGTGTTATAATAGAGAGTGGCGGTGAGGACTCAGATTCAAGTTCAGGTTCAAAGAATCTCTACTATTTGGAGAGGCTACGGGCATTGCAAGTGCAGGCAGGCCTTGAACCATCAAGTCTCGTCCTCGACCCCAGGCAGCGAGGTCCACGTGATACAGATGACAATGCTGTAAATGATGAGAACCTTAACAAAAAACCATTTGTCATTGATAGGCCTCAAGAGGTTAGTTTTGTGTGTTTATGAAGCATGTTGTCAAACTTATCTGTGCAGGTAAGTGATCTCCCCATTTAACATATATTGGGGACAGTGAATTTGAATATGAGGAAAGCCATAATACTTTAAGTCCCAGCAACTCTGCTGCTAGTATATGTCACAGACCAGCCATTTTTGTACTATGCAAGTGGTTTGTACTACATCACTGTAAAGGAGTAAATAGCAAATGATCTAGATATGTCCAAGGAATTGCAAAAGGTAGCTACATGGACTACTTAGTGACAGCAAAGAACTCTGCGATCAAAGTGTGTTTTGAAAGAGAAACATTTTGTCTTGTCACTTTGAGTCACTGGCATTGGTCAGATCTGGCAGTCTGGAAAAAGCAGTAGTAAATGACCAGCCTTAGATGTGAGGTATGACTGTGTGTTATGCTTTTTTGCCATGTACACAGTGCAACAGGGTGCTGCATTTTAATATTAGATACGGGGACAAAAGTGTTAAATGGCTGGAACTTTATGCTTGGGTAATGGGCTGAACCTACAGAAATTGGATGTTGTATGAGGGACATCTACATATTCAGAAATATTGAGCAGGGATTTGACTGTCTCCCTGGTGTATGGCTGCATTCCAGAATAAGTCTAGAAGTGGAGAGTTGTCTTTTACAGATCTAAACTGTAGTAACCCATTTTATGTTACAGGTTAATATAAATGTTTATTTTTTTACAATTGTGACTGATATGCCTTTCTTTAAGGTTTTCCCCTTAGTGTTGCAGTTAGTTAGTTATTTAGAGAGGGTGGGTTTCCCCATGCACCGCGACCAGTTTGATCTATTGTGCTTCCCTCTATGATATTGTACCAGTCTCTTTACCCTACCGAGAAATGGTGCATACCATCAGTCCCGCCGAGCAAGTGAGTTCGGCCACTTGCTTAGCGGTGTCTATAATGCTTCCCCCATCTATCGGAGGCCTTAGAGGCTATTGTTGGGCGGGAAACGTCCTGGAATTTGGCTCAGTGATCCCCTTTGAGGATATGAGGTTCTTTTACGTGCCGTAAAGTTACGACACGGGACACACAGCTTAAAGTCCTTCCTGGAGGACTTGTTCCCTGAATTTTTCCGCCCTTAAAAATTCGACCTCCGCCAGGTATTTGAACCCGCGTACCACGAGTCATGAGGTGGGAACGTTACCTCTAGACTAACGAGGCCACTTTTGTGTTGCAGTTAATAAGTACCATTAGAAAATACTGCAGCATGTAGACCCATTGCTAAGTAATAACTCTGTAAACAATACCTGTTGCTAGGCAACAGATTCCTAACTCAGCAGTGGATTAACAGGAAGCAGTGTTCTCTACATGGTCTGTATGACAGCTGTGTGATGCAATAAGAGAAAAACTGTTGGAAGCGGTGTTTTTTGTGCACTCTTTGCCTAGGTGTTATAAGCAGGACAAGTCTAGAGTTTAGTTAGTTGGGGAAAAGTTGCCTACCAGTAAAGACATGAACATGGAAGTTGAGGGATCTACGGTGTTGTAAGCTGTTACCAAATGACTGGTGAAAACAAAGCAGACTGAGAATACTTAGTATGTGCTGTAGTGAACTGTGTGTGAATTAGTGGTAGCACTATAGTTATTTGTAGTTACAGTGTGTAAGTGTTCAGTAAATCCAGTTACCATTTCAAACCCTGTCTGTAGCCACTACATCATGTGGCACCTGGTCTCAGAAGTGGGATTGAATTCAGATACTGGATTGAAGACTGCACTCGTTGGTTGTATCATCAGCCTACAAAAATTGAACATCTGGTAACCACCATAGAAAAGATGGATGCCAAGACAGATGCCAGCTTAAAGGAAATGAAGGCCAGCCAAGAACACCTGAAAGAAGAAATGATGGCCAAGAAATGAAGAAAGATAGATGCCCATCGTGAGAGGATGATGGCCAAGATTGACTCCCAGCTAGAGAAAATGGAGGCTGCGGTGGGTGTTTTTGAAGAAAGGAAGAGAATGGACACCACAAATTTGGAGGCCAATTGAGAAAAGTCAGAGGCCATAGCAGAGCAGCAGGACATCCTTAAAGAAAAGGCCACAGTGAAAATTACTGGAGTACTGGAGGACTGATATGGGGATTGACATCTAGCCATAGGGTGCCACTGACAGCCAAAAAAACAGACCCAGGGCAATGGTGGGTCCCAACAGAAGTTAGTCACTGCCTGAGGACAATTGATCTATCATGCCATTCCTGCACTGCACAAGAAACACGGCAGGGAGAGTGTTGTACAAGGAGCTCCTAAAGAACAAATGTTCAAGATTTTGGGCACAACCATATTGCAACAACAGCATAAGAGACCAAGGCCTAAAAGGCAGCTACATCTAGGAAGCAAGAGGATATTTATCAAGACTGTCACGTGTACTTTCAGACTGGAGGTCATGAAGCAAGTAGTCAGGATTTCCATTGGGTTATGGGAAGTGAGAAACTGGACATTGTGGAGGGTTCTGCCCCCTCTGAAATGAAAGAAGAGACACAAGCAGTTTAAGATCCAGAGTTGTAGGAGCATCAGTCATTCTTGGACCTTTTGCCTGCACCAGCCAGAAAGGAACTCTAGATCAAGGTTGATGGTGGTATACCTGAACCGGCTCGCACCTTATCAGGGAACCACTTGGCACAAGCGGCCTTAAGGAGGGAGCAGTGGAAGCAGTTGAAGAGTAATCACTGCAAGAACTGAGCCACAAAGGAGGAAGGAGAGTTCGATCACGGACGATTAGCCATAAGGAGGCAGAAATGTAACATGTAGACCCATTGCTAGGTAATGACTCTGTAAACATCTGTTGCTAGGCAACAGATTCCTAACACATACCTATGAATTAACTGGGAAGTGCCCTTTTCTATGTGGTCCGTGCTGAGGTGTTACAAGTAAGACAAATCTAGAATTTAGTTCGGTGGGAGACAGTCAGCAGCCAGTAAGAACGTGAACACAGAAGTTGAGGGATCTATGGCATAGGAAACTGTTACCAGATGAATGGTGAAGACACAGCAGACTGAGAAGACTCAATACGTGCCATAGTGCACTGATGAGTGTGTGAATTAGCGATAGCGCTATAGTTATTTGTAGTTATGATCTGTTAAATGTTCAGTAAATCAAATTACCAGTCCAAAGCCTGTCTGTAGTCACTGCATCCCATGACAGTATCTTATTTTAATTCTGTCAGTTTTGTAAGAAGTCCTGAGCTTTTAATATTAAACATCTTGATTTTATTGGCAGTCAAAACATCTGATATAAAATGTATATTTTTTCTTCCAAATTCAGTTAAATTCATATATTATATTTAAATATAAACGTAAATTGTTATGGAATGTATAATTGCACGTTACCACATAGTGAACAACAACTCTGTTTATAGCTTTCAGTAGTGCTGGCACAGTTCATTGGTATTCGTTTTTTTTTTTATCTTGGAATTTAAAACTGGTCCAATATGTGTATATGAAACTGCGTATCTTTATTGCTCTGAATCATCCATCTTTGCTTTTCACAGTATTCTGAAGATGTTCATCAGTTCTGTGTGTGTAGCCTGATTGTAAAGAATCCTAAATTGTTTTTTCATGAGTCTGATTATAAGTTGTTCATGCACTAATAAATTACAATAGTCACTATGATGATATCGCTTTTGTCATAATTCTCTCAAGCTTGGATTAATTATTGGAAGTGTTTAATTGGTTAATGTATCACTTTAGAGTCATGCCTCTAAATCAGCTAAGTTAATTGATTTGTTTATGGCTGTAATAAATAATAGTAAATAATGTTCATATTTGTCCTATTTTATTCACACACCAGTATAATTTCTGTAATACTGTAATACAACACTTTAAATTGTGGTGTGTTCAGTTTTGATATATTGTCTGTTAATGTGAACATGGATGTTAGTGATAGTGAGATATGCACGAGGTTTATGTGAAGACCAGCTCTCTCTGTTACAGTTGTTACCAATTCAACGTAGTCCAAGTAACAGTGGATTCTCTGGAGTGGATGCCTTGCGTAAACGTCTGGAGGAGTTAAAAGGCTCAGCAACAGAGGTATATCTCTAAATCAGCTAAGTTAATTGATTTGTTTATGGCTGTAATAAATAATAGTAAATAATGTTTATGATATTAGTACTATTTTATTCACACACTGGTATAATTTCTCCTTAAATGTGAATTTATAAAAAGGAATATTTGAGTACTGTAATACATTTTAAATTGTGGTGTGTTCAGTTTTTATATAGTGTCTCTTAAATGTGAAAAAGGAAGTGATAGTTTTGCGATATGCATGAGGTTTATGTGAAGACCAGCTCTCTCTGTTACAGTTGTTCCCAGTTCAACGTAGTCCAAGTAACAGTGGATTCTCTGGAGTGGATGCCATGCATAAACATCTGGACGAGTTAAAAGGCTCAGCAAGAGAAAGCCAGTAGTCTATGATACAACCACCATCCTTCAGAACTGTATTTTGCTTTCGCAGCATGCATGTTGTTATGATATAATGACCAACACTGGACATGGAAGTGAAAGTGTTAAATGAGTGGAACTTTGTGCTCAGGTAATGGGGCTGAACATATAAAATTTGAGTATTATATGAGGAACACCTATACATTCAGAAATATTGAATGGGGATTTCACTGTCTCTCTTGCTGATATATTGGCTTCATTCCAGAAAAAGTGTAGAAGTGAAGAATTATCTTAACAGGTTTAAAATCTCTTACCCCTTTTTTAAGTTACAGGTTGATATAAATATTTATTTTTTACAATTGTGATATGCCCATTCTTTAAGGTTAGGTGTTTATAAGATATTCCTTTTTGTATTGCAGTTAATAAGTACTCTTAGAAAACATCTGATTTTAATTTTGTCAGTTTTTAAAGTTTTTAGTATTTAATAGGAAACATTTTGATTCTATGGACAGCCAGGCATGTGATATAAAAGATATATTTTTTTCCTTCCCAATTCAGTTAAATTCATATATTATAATTAAATATGAACACAAATTATGATGGCATAGTAATATAATTGCACCTTACCACCTGGCTAGTAACAACACTTTTTCAGTAGTGCTGACACAGTTCATTGATATTTATTTTCTGATCCCAGAATTTGTAACTTGAATGATATTATATATACCTGTGATTCCACTGGTCCATTATCTCTATATAGAACTGTAACTCTTTACTGATCTGAATCTTCCATCTCTACTTCTGAAAATGTTCATCAGTTCTGTGTGTGTAGCCTCATTGTAAAGAATCCTAAATTGTTTTTTTCATGAGTCTGATTATAAGTTGTTCTTGCACTAATAAATTACAATAGTTACTATGATACTGGTTGTCATAATTCTCCCATGCTTGAATTAATTATTGCAAGTGCTTAAACACTTAATGTATTAATTTACAGGTATAACTTTAAATTAGCTGAGTTAATTGATTTGTTCATGGCTGTATAAATAACAGTAAATAAATGTTCATGATGATAATTAGTATTTTATTGACACTGTATAATTTTTCCTTCAAGGCTAGTTTACTAAAAGGGATATTTGGGTACAAGCAGTGTAACATTTTAAATGATAATATGCATGTGTTCCAACATGGAATGTAATCTGTATAGGCAAGAAGAGAAAGGCTGTTCTTGGGAACAGAACTGGAAACATTGGAAAGAGGCTTGGTTAAATCTGTTGTACAGTCTGAAGTCTGCATTGAATGATTTGTATGGTTCTGGCACAGTCAGCCAGAGTTGTAAATATGGAAACTACAAAATAAATATCAATAAACCTAGTTTGTCAGGTGGATTGGGTTTTGACAGAATGAACTCGGTTCACTAGTTCTTAATAGCTTAGTTTACGTTTCTTGCCACGTTTGGTTGTGAAATACAGGATGTCCAAAATGAACACAGCCAGTAAAGAAACTGAATAACTTCACACTCAGTGAAGATACATGCAAGGGGTATGCAGTTAAAAGTGTAAAAATTCAACTGTGACCACTACATGCAGTAGCTATTGGTTTGTGCAAAGTGGTATCATTCACACCACAAGAGAAAGTTCACTACTGTTATTGGCTGGTAGAATTTAAGTCTCCGATGACTTCACCATAAGTTTTATCAGAAGTATGGCCATGATCCACGAGATGTACAGCTGTTAATTGGCACCAGCATTTGCTACAGCATGGGACTTTCAAGTGACAAGCTGCAGGTGGCATATCTCTCACAACACCTCAAGAAGTTGAAGTTGTTCAGAAAGTTTTCCAACAAAGTCTGTGGAAGCCTGTTTGGTCAGTGAGGTGCAAACTTTAAATTCCTCACTCAACAGTTCACAATGTAGTGTACAGGCAGCTGAAACTCCAGGCATGAAAACTGTGGTTTGTTCAGAAAGAGCATGAAAATACCTAATATTATATTTAAGCATCCTGTTACACTCACAAAATATACAGGGTGTCCCAGGAGGAATGGACCAAACTTCGGGAGGGTGTTCCTTATGTTAAAGTATGCCGATATAACCCAAAACACCTATGTCCAAAGTTGAACGGTTACAGAGATAATGGCCCAAGAAAAGTGTGGTCTTCTGGCAGGTCCA
>NW_019726223.1:385184-431623 GCF_002891405.2 Cryptotermes secundus
ACACTACATGTTTCGGCCCTAAATGGCCATCATCAGGTGTGTATTCTTACGTAGCTGCTACACTGCCCATAGTTTAAAATTTAAAATCACCAGTCTTTCCAATTGTATGTATGTATAAAATCTTTGTTAACCTACACGCGTCAATTTGATTTCTAAAATTGGCACGTTTTTAAAACTTCAATTCAAATTAAAATGTCTATAAATTTTCTGTTCTTTTTCTTTTTCCAAATTTTTAAAAATTTTCTCGGGGTACACGCCCTATGTCTATAGTGCTGCAGCAGCCACTTCTTGTTTTATCGCTGTTCAGGTACTGTTCTGTGTAGGCTCTCTGTGTGTGTGTCGCTGCTTATCTTTAATATGTGAGCATTTATTTGAAAATGTTATTTGTAATTTTTGTTTACTAAGACTGTATATGTGGAAATGTTCTAGTGTATTTATCAGGTGACCTTCTTTCTTTATGTGATGTACATTCAGTGTTTTATTTTATTGAAACTATGTTCTGTATCTAAGATCTGCTGTGTATATTTTTAACTTTGTTGGTTTTAATGGCCTGCATGTATTCCATGAGTTGTGTTTTGGATATGTTTTATATAAGGATACAGATTAACATGACCTTCCCAAAATGAGTTTGCTCTGTCCTGTGGATAAATGTCTACAACAGTTCTGTGAACCACTGGCTAAGGATACCCTGATTCTATTGATCACATATTTAGATATGTGAAATAAAGAGCATATTTTATGTACTGCTTTGCATGAGTGCAAAATTTAGGATCTTACTGTAAAGAATGAAGATTGAAGGTATTTGAGAAAGTGCCAGGGAGAATACTGTACTGGTATATAAAGGGAAATGAATTAAGAGGAGGTTTATAAAATGAAGAACTTTATGATGACGATTCATATTTGACTAGACATCCTTGGAACCAATCTTTTCAAAAGTGACAGTACTCACAAATGAATGTCTACCAGCAAATGAAATTCACTTGTAAGATTTCATGTACAGAAATGCACATTTGTACAAAATAAGCTTCTCAATTTTGTTAATGTTCACATGACTGACTGGTGTTTACAGCCATGGAGACTTCTCAGTGTGTCAAACCACTCACAAACTGTTGCCTTCTTTCACCAAGAACCTAATTATTCATCACTGCTGCACCATCTTCTTACTTTCTATGGATGCCATCTTGGAATATGACTAAATGCATATGTACAAATATGGTTAACATGTGTGGGAGTGACATACAAGAAAAGTTAAAATTCTGGATGAAACCTGAACCACATACAATTTGCACTCATATTGTACTCTGAAAATAGGTATTAGGGAAAAAATGTCAACTGTACTGGACTGGCTCAGGAAATGCTTTTGTTAGTACTATAATGGACCACTTAATTCCATGATTGTTTTTTCAATCGGTGTATAACCATTCATTTGTCAGTGAAAATTCTGCACCATTAATCTTTATGTTTAGGCTCACCATAATCCAAATTCTGTTGAATACTTCTGATATGTGGTTGTTACAGGATTTGAAAATTAAAGGCTGAAACAATTCTGTCGAGGAATTGTGGTAGACATATTTATTTTTCTACAAATCAAGGTGGAACTAGATGAATATTAATGATCAAATTTCTTCTTGCGCTTCTTCTTTTTAGCAGGTTTCTCAAATAGTTCTTCTCCCTCAGTTGGTCGCTTCTCACCACTAGAACATTAAGAAACCATCATACAGTGTGAATATTATATGGTAACGTTGGTATTCCATTTTAGTTCATGAATGTATCTTGTTTATGTAAATAAATATCATACTTTTTAAAATTATTTTACAATAAAACAACTGCAAATCTCAACATGGGACATGAACTGATCATATAGAAAGAATTTAGAATGCTCACAAAGATTGATGCAGCAGAACAAGAATCACAAAAACCTCTTACGAGTTTGGCAAGATTCTGCTTTATGATACTGTATCTGTAGACCAACTGGGCCTAATATTCTGACAGGCAATGGTGACTCAGTTTATACTACAGCACTTGTTATTAGAAATATTACACTGCAGCATCATGTGTGTAAGATAAGGTTCATTATTACTAGTCCACACAATCCTGCTATAAACATGCCAAAACATGTAGTACATGCAAATGTAGACACTGCAGGTTCTTGTTNATTGTACTCGGAACCTTTCTTTTGTTGTGCCCCCTCCCCCCAATTATTTATCCATCATTAAGCTTCTTAACACACTGTGACATGATTGCTGAAAGATGGAATAGTGGAACAAGAAGAGGCAGCGACTAATAGGCAGTGACACAGTAACCACATTTCCGCAGCAACAAATCAACATGCAACAACAGAGGAACTGTTGGAAGTGGGGTTTTCTGTGGACCTTGCCAAGGCTATATAACAAGGACCAGCAGCAGCAGTCCTGTCAGAGTTGAGTGAGTTGGTGGGTCAGTTGAGTGCTCACTCAAGTCACACCAGTAGGAGGGGGAATGACCAATAGCAGTCAGACTCCTCACCCTGAACAGGAGGCCCCATTTCAGAATGTGTAAAAGCCTTGGAAAGAAAAATATGGTCATGGGACCTGAAACCAAGAATAACTGTACTGGTGAGGGTGAACGGCAATTTGACAGTCCTCTCAGTCTTGAGATGCACTGTTGGCATCCACTATCTAGCAATGACTAGTGAATATACAGAAGACTTCACGTGTCCTGTAGTTGTGATCTCAAAGAGTGTGTTACAGTTATTTATAGTTACAAGTTATAAGCATTCAATAAATCCAGTTATCAATACAAACCTCATGTATAATCACTAACATGTGACACTATATTGTTTTCTGAGGTGAAGTTGCTAACTTTACACCCAACACTCAACTTGAAGGACTTTCATCTGGCTCTGCCCATTGATCAGTCTGGATTGGGTGATCCTATTAGGAACTTATGCTCCCACCAGCAAATCATCTAGGTGAACAGGGCATACAAACCTCCCCACCATGTTAAGGTAGGAGCCTAGGGGAAGGCTTCAAAACTACAACTTATACTTAATTCGACTCATCTGAATTTTCATTTCATGCATCCTGTTGTGTTATTATATACAATTCTTTATTAAATCTGTCACAACACAATAATACAGTGTTCATGGCTAAATAAGCTTTGTTATATGTTTCGGCTATTCATAGCCATCATCAGGCAAATACACGATCATCATGTTTACATACTAGTGAACTGCAATTGCGTAGTGAGTCTGGATACATGACAATTATCATATTATAAAACACATGGTATAAAAATTACAATGAAATATAAACTATTATAAAACAAGAGTTTTGCTGTAAAATAAGGTTAAATCTATTTAAGTGATTATATCACGAAGTCAGTAATAAATATAAATATCCATTGTTTGGCCTTTCTTACCGATGTATAAAATTTCCAATATTTTCATATTTATGAAATCAGCAAACAAAATATACAACTCAACGATAATTTCACTGAAATTTTTAATCCTATATATGATGTAATAATTGACACATACCAAACATAATCAATATTCATATCTCCCCTCCCACCACATCCTCACACCCCACCTCTACCCCCCCCCTTCCCTCTTTTTGCACCAACTTCACTATAACATAAATCACCAAATCAGTTGCAATCTGTATGCCCTACAAAACCGACATAAATACATTGTACGATGAGGCACCAACCAAACAGTAAGTAAACAATACTACTATATCATCGATATCAAAATCAACAGTTATTATTATAAATCGAATAGCTTTTATTGACACATCATTTTCAGATTAATGTTGAAATTAGGGTCGCGCCATAGCTCAAGCGGTTAGTCACTGGCTTCCCACCGCGGCAGCCTGGGATCGATCCTGGGTCTGCAAGTGGGATTTGTGGTGGACAAAGTGGTGCTGGGGCAGGTTTTCTCAGAGTACTTCGGTTTCCCCTGCCAATCTTCATTCCACCAATTGCTCCACAATCACCCTCACCTATCATCTGGGGCTGGTACAGTAGGCCAGAAGTGGCCACAGTGCAAGGGACTTAGTCCCACCCCACTAGCAATAAAAAAAATGTTGAAATTATACTTCACAGGCCTCCAAACAGTTTATCATATAAAAGTCTAGAATATTCCATCATCCGCAGGAAAACACAAGATTGCAATGACTGACTTCGTGATATAGAATATCACTTCAATAGATTTAACCTTATTTTAAGGCAAAACTTTTGTTTTAAATAAGTAAATTTTCCTGGGGAGTAAAGCGTGGCCAGCACGTAATGCTGACAACCTTACCGCCATCTTTGAGCCGATTGCCTAGATAATGTGGCACCCTCAATGTCTCACAACCCTATGGGCCTTCATGGCCTGTTACAGGGATAGCTTTACTTTACTTTTTATATTTAATTATAATTTTTATACCATGTGTTTTACAATGTGATAATTGTGAAGTATCCACACTCATTGCACAATTGCAGTTCACTAGTGTGTAAACATGATTATTGGGTATTTGCCTGATGATGGCTATGAATAGCCGAAACATGCAGCAAAGTTAATTTAGCCTTGAACACTGTCTTGTGTTGTGATGGACTTAATAAAGAATTGTATGACTTATCTCAAGTTTAGCCTCTGACAACTCTTTACAACCAATCACATAACAAAACTTTGGCTGAAAGCAGATAACCTGGTCCCATGTTATAAGAATTTTTCCATATTTCCATAGAGAGACACTGCAGGTTCTTGTTAACAGTAATGCTTTAGACTGTACTTGAGGACTACCTAATTTCACTCTTGGCAGGTTACACTGTTGTATTTTTCCTTAGTCTTTTAAGGCAAATGCTGCAACAGTACTCATACTTCGAAATATGTCAGAAGTCAGTATAGCAATGGGCTATAGGCTGGATGGCCAGAGTTCAATTCGCAGTAAGTGAAAGATTTTTCTCATCTCCACAACATTCACACCAGCTCTGTAGCCCACTCAGCCTCCTATCCAACATGCACCAGGGGCTCTTTCCTGGGATAAAGCTGTCAGAGCATGAAGCTGACCACTCACCTCCATCTACGAGTACTACTGAATCCAACAATGATGGAGCTGAACTGGCACTCCCCATACATATGCACAGGGACAGCTTTACCTCACCTAGAAATAAGTCCAGCCACTTTCTAAGTCCTGATCAATTACCCATTCAGGGCCACCTACACATCTGATTTGAGGAACATAACCTTTACATTTGAACGTTATTAAATAACCCAAATATCCATCATATTGGGATATTGTTTTTAAAAGAGTACTGCTCTACTTATAGAGCAGTCTTAGCAGAACAGTTCTCTGCTGATCAAAGGTAACTAATGAAACTCCTAAAGGTAAAGGTAAAGTTCATGTGTTTCATTAAGTACCACACCTTGCAGACATATTATGGAATGGAGCAATTGTTTTATACATTCTCAACCGTGACACTAGACAGAGATGTATGCTCAGCTTCGTGCCCCAGCTTTGTCCCCTAGTACCCACTGAATAGTCTGGAAGAATCCCTGAACCAGGGTCTGGACATAGTGGCGAAGAGACAAATCTGTTACTGCTTGGAATCAAACCCCAATTCTCCGGTCCAGCCTGTAACTTAGTCACTACTATTTTAATGCAGAGTGGGTAAAAATAATTACAATTCATTTCATGTAGGAGAAAATGTAGGAAGTAATTTGGGAATGTAAACAGTAACATTCTGATATTCACGTTTTGACAGAAATAATATTCTTGAGCTTCTTTCCTGAAGGACCCAATGCCTGTGTCCAATCTTCTTCTGAACCTTTAATTGCATACTGACTAAGATTTTCTTGTTTGAGTTTCTTCAACTCCTGCTGCTGTTTGAGCTTCAGTTCCTGTAATACAGAAGTCCTATATATATTACTCTCCACCTATGTAGGACATAACATAGTATTCCATACACATAACAAAGAGCTAATTTACTGGTAATTACCTTTGCTGCTTCATCTAACTCATCACGCATGCTCTTGGCAATGGGGCTGAATGTGACATCAGTTCTTGACAGGATTAGACCCTGTTTTATGGAGTGTTCCAGAATGCCTGCTAAATACTGAACACATCGACGAATTGTTCGGTTGAACAGCCCCAAGAGCTGTGATGCTGGCAGCTCCAGCTCTGATGCAAGATTATCCACAGTTTTACACTGCAGACCAAGTCCAAGCATAATTGCCTAAAACAATGGAATAACATTTGTGTGTTAATTTGCATCATGTGATACAATTTATACCAAGAATATAGAAACAGAATATGTGGGAGAGGAGATAAGAATATTATATTACAATTTATTAAGATACTTCACTATGCCTGAAAACCATAATATTTCAGATTTAAACAAATGAGTTCAGTACATCAGAAGATGCTTCCTTTCAATAACTGATGTTCTACACATCCATCTACTACATACACTTTATTAAATCTTTAAAAATTTAACTTCTGCCGGCTCAAAGACACTGTCAGTGTCCCCCCTCCCCCCATCACAATAAGCTTCTGATGCTGACTGCCCATGGCAAAGCAAAGATCTCTAAAACTAATGCTCTCTGTAGGGCATGAAAAGTGCAAGACAAACTGGTCTGCTCACACTCCATGTGCCACGTCTGACTCCACTGTTATGTTCTCTGCAGAAAGGAAACTAAAACTGTATGGGTACATTCATAGTCCATGCAATACTTCAAATGTCGATATATCAACATGTTCATATTTATCTGAGGGTTAATGAATCTCTTTTATCACAAACACAGAATATTTAAATCAACATGATGTTAAAAGTGACAGAAGAGGATCTGGAAATTCTGAAGATTATGGAAGTACTCTGACAAAAATCTATGCAAACAGGAATCTTCATGGGCAACTGAACCCTAACTTACTGACTGCACGGCAGAGAAGCATGTATCACCCATGCAACTGAGGAAGTAGAGGCGAGCCAGGGCAGGAACCAAGTCCATAACCAAGTGGTAGTCCACTAGATTGTTGCTGTACATCTCCAGCCTCTTTATATCGTACTTAGTCAAGTACACATCAAGCTCCATTTTGCTTAGCACTGCAAAAATTACAAAATATTTACTGTAATAATCAATATTCTACAACAATACTGAAACTCAGATTAGGTTAAAAAGGGTTGGGTGTTAACTACCCTAGCACAGTGACCTATCTTCAATCTACTGTATATCCCCTTTCTTGTGATAGAGCCTGCAGCAGTTCTGTATGTCACATGAAACACGTTCTCTTGCTTAACGGGTGTTTGGTTTCAGGAAGCGTGTCCCCAGGAATGCAGTAAGTTCAAAATTCAATTATCATGGAAAAGTGGCCGGTGCAGCCAATAAAATCCCAGTACACAGGGATGGCGGTAAATGTGTTAATTCAGCGAAAACTTGTCACATAGGATGCATAAGGATGTTTAGTGTCATGACACATTTTACACGTACTATTTACCAGTCCTAGCTGGCTCCTATTCAAAACCTGGCCGTGCAAGAAGGAGACCTTTCTAATCATAAATCACAAACCACAAATTACAATTTTGCTGCCCTATTTGTATTTTTATTGGCAAGTTAGAATTTCACAGCAGCTAAAATCATCCACCATAATCAGGAGGATACAGACATGAAGTTACGAACTTTGAACTTACCTGTGTAGTAGGTGGAAAGATGATATTAAAATGGATCTTAGACGAGTAAGTTGTGAAAATGTGAATTAGGTTGGAACAACTCAGGCCAGAATCCAGTAATCAGCTTTTGTGACTACACTGATGATCCTTTAAGTTCCATAACTGGGAATTTATTGACCAGCAAAGTAATTATAATATGCTTAAAGATCTTGCATCATGCAGTTACCGAAGCACTAACCTGTGGGCTCTTGTTTGCAGACCTTATTCTGAAGCACACTAAGTGCAAGGGCCGGTGAAAAGCTGCGGAACTGCAAGCCTAACAAGGATATAAAGCGGCGCCTGAAGTCAGCCCAAAATTCTCCAAGCCATGATCCTTTTTTGGTCTCATCTCTTTCACTATCATCACTGCTATCTGAGCTGTCCAATATGTGCAACATGATGCATGAGTGTTCACCTGTCAAATCATTGGTTGTCTGCCTGCCATGCATAAGTGACACATCACTGATTTCATTCCTCTCAGAAAATACAATAACATTATAACAATAAAACATTATAACAGGGTAGAAGAAGGGCCCAGATATTCTGTCCACATTGTGAAATTCCATGATGATACAACTGGTATACTTTTACTAAATCTTAAGAATGCAAACAAAAAAGATCACCTCAAATAAACTGGAACAAACTCTGCTCTTTTCCAGAATTTAAGGAGAGGTGCTGTGAGCCCAAATGATACCCCAAGGTAGTGCAGATGTTCTGGTGGTCTCTCACTCAGTTTCAGTAAAAGTGGTGGCAGAGACTTTCTTGGTTCTGTACAAAGCAAAGCACAATCATGGTACAGTTCTTTTCAGTCTAGTTATACCCTGAAGTGTAAAATGAGACAAAACAGACAGACATCTGTAAACCAATTAATCCTGTTAAACATCCCATCTTTTCAAAACACTAACATGCTGAGAGCCTTGGAAGTGGACATGCCTCTAAACCCACTCACTCATCTGCCTGCATGCATTTAAAAATGTAGTTTCAGTTGTCGACATTTACCTGGACAGAGAAGAGAACAATGAAAAGCTTCAATCAAGTTAACTAGTAATCTACACATGATATGACATGGATACCTTTCAAATATGAGCCTACAATGTGGAGTATGTATAAAACAAACCTTGCACCATGCCTGTCTTCAGTCTGTTGCGCATAATCTTGAATATTAATACTATTCATATATCTGCATGTACAAATGAAACTTCCAAATTTCAGAAAACAGGACACATTACTTTTAGAGATTGTATGCAAATATAATGAAAGTTGGATATTATAAATAACAGCAATAATGTGAACATTAATATGAAGATGATTTCTGTGACTGCCTATGGGACAGAGAGAACAAGTCAGGATGAAAAATTTACCTATTCTTTCCTCCAAAAGGCCCACTTTCTCATCTTCAACACTCTTAATGTGCTCTTGAGGCAGCTGATCCTCCTCGATGCTTGGAATCTTGAACTCATAATACTTTTTCAACAAGGAGAGAGCTTTGCTGCCATATCCCATCTGTAAATTGTAAAGTGCTATAAGAAAAATGACACAATTAGGAATATGTATACATCTGAATAAATGTAATTTTTGGCATGAACTTAATGTCAAAATTGTTAACCATTTACAGTCAAGGAGTATAAAAGAGTATTGCTTATGGATTCCCTTCTGCTGCTTGAATACAGACTTCACACATCAAGAAATTAAATTAATGATGCAAATTATGGAGTACAACCTTTCTCATCTCAGTTACAGATGGTGAGCAAAGGGATACCTAACTCTGAAATATTTGTTTTTCCTATGTTAGGAGGAGCATTTAGTAATGCTAAGAGGGGTCTCATTTAAAATTTAAATACAGTGGAAGCCGCAAGTGGACTTCAACACTATATCAAGGAAAATCTTAAATGTAAGAAATTCAACACTGAAATTATTGAACGAGACCAATGAAAACTAAAAATGAAATGAGGGAAAATCTTAAATCAAATAATATTAAATGGTGGCTCCACTGTACCTCAAAAATCTTGGTTATTGAGTACCATACACTAGCGTTTTAATGGAATCAGGAACTAAAGGTTACAAAGATAAAGTCAAAAATAATTTCTGGGTAGGGGGAAGAATTCTTATGGTCTAATTTTCTTTACATTCTTCCCTCCAAACCAAGCAAATCAATTCATAATTATGTAACCTCATACCCCTTGATAGTCTGGATGTGTGGCTATCCTCACTATCCTGGCACCAGACAGCATGGGGAAGTCCTGATCTTGATATTGCTGGGCCACAGTCCAGGGAATAAGATCACCAGATGCTCTCTTACCTCTTGATAATCCATTAACAATAGAGTTCTTTGACACTTGACCTTCCAAGCATACCTGATTAATAACAGATGTATGTCAAGCCACAAAGATCTTAACATAACAATAACAGTATTACAAAAGTTTTCATATACAGCTACTCTCAACACTCATTCATTCATTCATATATACAGTGGTAATTATATTAGGTCTATAACAAAACTGTTTAAAACACACTGATATACAAATAGGCCTTTTATGACATTTCATAACAAGCTTATTTTTTTACAGTGAGGAGTTGTGAGTCCCATGCCCCAACCCCAAGCAGGACCACCACCCCTTGTTAGCGGTCTGCGACTGCTTATTCAATATATCTGCAGCGACCCTCCATATCTGGAGGCCGTCTCCTACATCCGCAACCTGAGCATGTGCCATGTCATGGTGACGAGGGACTCACCTCTGTATGGGGCAGGTTTGCTTGCGGCAATTTGGAAAATAAATATCAAAATATAAGTTACAGTTAGTGGGAATACAGCAGATCAGATAGGACAGAGGTGGCACTAGACCAGCTGGCGAATACACATTTTTCTATGGAAAGGGGAACAAGAGTCATGAATTAGGTAGTTTTTCAAACACAGGAGAATCATAGCAGCAGTTAAGAGAGTAGTAATTGATGGGATATCATACATAATACTATAAGGTCACTGGTGTGATATCGTTGTTCTGAATGCTCATGCCCCAACAAAGGATAAAACTGATGATGTGAAGGCCAAGTTCTAGGAAGAACTGGAATGTGTATTCAATAAATTCCCTAAATACCACACAAAAATTTCATTAGGAGATTTTGATGCCAGAGTAGGCAGGGAAGACATTTTCAAACCAACAACTGGGAATGAGAGTTTGCACAAAATTAGTAATGATAATGGAGTTAAGAGTATGAAATTTTTCCACATCCAAAAATCTGTCAAAGTACTTCATTCGCACATCATAACATTCATAAATTTACGTGGACATCTCCTGACGGAAGGACTCACAACCAGACTGATTATATTTTGATAGAAAGGAGATGGCATTCAAGTATACCTGATGCCAGATCATTCAGGGCAGCAGATTATGAAACTGATCAGTATCTTTGGTGGCAAAAGTTAGGGAGAGATTGGCAATGAGAAACAAACAATGCACACAGTTCATATGGGGAGGATCAATCTCAAGTAATTAAATGAGGCAGGGGGTAAACAGCAGTGTCAGGTTGAAATCTCAAACAGGTTTGCAGTTTTGGAAAACTTAGACTCTGAGGCAGATATTAATAGAGCTTGGGAAACTATCAGAGACAATATTAAAGTTTCAGCCAAGGAAAGTCTAGGTTGTTATGAACTGAAGAAGCATAAACCATGGTTCAATGAAGGACACTCAAAATTATTAGATGAAAGGAAACAAGCCAAATTGCAATGGTTACAGCATCCAAGTGAAATAAATGGGAATAATATGAACAATATAAGATGTGAAGCCAGCAGACATTTCTAAAACAGAAAGAGGGAGTATTTGAAAGACAAAATTGATGAGCTTGCAGTAAACAATAAGAACATTAGAGATCTGTAGAGAGGAATAACTGAATTTAATAGTGGTTACCAACCTAGAACTAACTCAGTGAAGGATGGGAATGGTAATCTACTAGCAGATTCCCACAACATTTTTAACAGATGAAAGAACTACTTCTCTCAGTTGTTGAATGTACATGGGGTCAGTGATGTTAGGCAGATAGAAATGCATACAGCTAAGCTGGTAGTACCTGGTTCTAGTCCTTTTGAGGCTGAACTGTTTTATCAGAAATTATTTTTAAAATTATGTACAATCTTGAAAAATAACTCTGAAATAGTTTTTTTTTGTATTACTAAGTATGTATCCCACAGCATGACATTATAAATGTTGAAAAATGTATGAACAATGACGAATTTAATCGAATTTCAAGAACTTTTGTCCTTATTGAGAGCCCTGTAATAACAGACAATGCTATGGATTTCAGCAGTGTGCGACTCAACATAAAAATAAATAATCACATATGCATTCCCCCGATATGAAGTTCATCTTCCTTAATTTAATTTGCTTAGTGGGGAGTGGAGTCCAACTGGGTCCACTCGGCACGGCGGCCAGTGATTGGCCTATTGTACCTGCCCCATGTGATTATGATGATGGAGAATTTGGTGGAATGAAGACTGGCAGGGGAAACTGAAGTACTCAGAGAAAACCCGCCCCAGCGCTACTTTGCCCACCACAAATCCCACTTGACCAGACCCGGGATCGAACCCGGGCCACCGCAGTGGGAAGCCCGCAACTAACCACTTGAGCTATGGTGTGGCCCAAGTTCATCTTCCTTCCTACAGCAGTCAAATCACCATGTCAACTGGTGCTTAATTTCCCCAATACTGCAAATGATATCCAAAAATAGTATCCATACTCCTATGCTTGGGGCTTGAGTTATGATGTGGATTCTGCTATTCCTGAATATTTCCATTCTTACGCACAGTATGGTTTAAGAAAAAAGTATAAACTGGTAGTCTGTACACCAAGAAACCTGAGAGCAGTATAACTAGTTAACAACTGACAGTTTCCTCTACATGGAGTTTAATTTGTTATTTCCTATGAAAATACTGCACAAAGATTTCAACCCAACAGAATGCTTCCCATTTTCACTATATACAAGTTACTGTGCTTAACTAATTAAGCACTATGCCATGAAGGCATATGGTGGAGTGTATCTATAGATCCACATATTCTTGATCTCAGCACTAGTTGGGAGTAGCCAGCTTCATGCCCCAGGTGATTTACCCACAGGGAAAGAGCCCCTGATACCTACTGGATAGGATGATGACAGAAAGATCTCGCCCATACTGGGACGTGAACTCCGACTCCTCAGCTGTCTGGCCCATAGCCAGTCAATAAACTGGGTGTGCTATCATTGGCTCCTTTTCACTAGATATAATTGTTCTTAATACAGTACAAGATTATATCCTCTATTTTATATTTTTTATGTATGTACACTACTTTGGAGTCAGTCATTTACTCTTTCAGTTTCTTACCTGAATAACTACAAGAACTTCTGGCAAAGATTTCTGATTTGGATCAACTGGTCCAAGCAAGCAGAATAAATGATGTGCTGGAGCATCTGACATCATCTGAAGATCATTTGGACTGTTCTGTGAACAAAAACGAATGTCAGTTAGGCGAGATAAAAATTATAAGAAATGTATATCAGGTTCAGAAGAGACACAGTTACTAAGCAATCTGAGATAAGATACATCTTTCTGATGATTCAAACCCTTTGCTTATTTCCTCTGTTAATATGCTTGACTGTATTCAAGGAAATGCAGATGTCACAGAAGGGAATTTTATTTATGGAGCTTCCTCTCCATAAAAAAATAATGCATCTGAAGCAAAATCATTTCATCTGTCTCTGAGAAAACTGTCATTGTTTTAACCATCGCATAACATACACTTAATTTTTAAATTAATGTGTAGAATGTAAACAATTAAGAAGGCAGGAGGAAATACAGGAGACTGAGGAATGAATTGAAAAGAGCCACAGTCAGGGCCAAAAAGGAATATCTTGATAAGATATGTAATGAGATTATAGAATTTCAAAGGAGAGGACGTTATGATTTGATGTACATGAAGACAAAAGAACTAGGATGGAAAGAGAACCATGGGATTCAAAATATTGGCATCGAAGACTCCCAGGGGAATAGAATAGTAGATCAGAGGAAAGTGCTGAAAATCTGGGAAAATTATATTACAGAACTATATGAGCGACCTAATCGGCCAGAAACCTTGGAAGTGGAACCGGAAGAAGTAGATACAGACGAGAAAGGACCATATATTTTACAAAATGAGGTGGAAAAAGCTATCAAGGACATGAGGAATGGAAAGGCTACAGGAGATGATGATGTACCTGGAGATGTGCTTAAGTTACTGGGAGAAGGTGGTTTGAAAACACTGACAAAACTAATAAACACCATATATGAAACTGGGGAGTGGCCCAAGGACTTTACAGAAGTGACAATGATTGCCTTAAAGAAAAAGACAAAACCTACAAAATGCAGCGACCATGGCACAATAAGCCTAATGGCACATACAGCAAAGATACTTAAAAGAAGAACTGAAAGGAAAATAGAGGATATACTCAGAGAGAATCACTTTGGATTTAGAAGAGGAAAGGCAACCAGGGATGCAATTGGGATAATGAGAATTATAGCAGAACGAACTTTGGAGACAGATGAAGAACTGTGTGCTTGCTTTATAGACTGGCAGAAGGCATTTGACCCTGTAAATTGGACCAAATTAATGCAGATCCTAAAGGAAACAGGTATCGACTGGCAGGAAAGATTGATTAGTAAATTGTACATGGATCAGAGTGCGACTGGACAGAGGGGAGACAAGAAGTGTGAAGATTGGAAGAGGAGTTCAACAAGGATGCTGTTTATCACCAATTTTGTTCAACTTGTACAGTGAATGCCTTACCAAGGAAGCTCTGGATGGGCTTGAAGACTTCAAATTAGGAAGGCAAATTATACAAACTGTTAAATATGCAGATGACCTTGTGTTAATGGCTAAGGAAGAAAATGTGCTACAGGGTATGACTGATAGACTAATCGAAAGTGGAAGGTGTTATGGCATGGAAATGAATGTGGAAAAAACAAAAGTAATGAAAATTTCGAGACAACCAACCCCAGTCACAATAAAGATAGACCAAAAACAACTGGAGAATGTGAAATGTTTTAAATATTTGGGTAGCTTGTTAACAGATGATGGAAGGTGTACTTGTGAAATTAAATCTAGGATTGCCATGGCAAAAGCTGCATTTAGCAAGAAGAAGAATCTTTTTACCAGCAAATTGGACTTAAATTTGAGAAAGAAACTAATGAAATGCTACATTTGGAGCATGGCTTTGTATGGGGCTGAAACTTGGACACTTAGGGCAGTAGATCAGAAACACCTGAAAAGCTTCGAAATGTGGTGTTGGAGAAGGATGGAGAAGATCAGTTGCACCAATCATGTGAGAAATGAAGAAGTGTTATTTAGAGTCAGTGAGCAGAGGAATATCCTACACGAAGGCTAATTGGATTGGTCATATCTTACATAGTAACTACCTTCTAAAAGAAGTTACTGAAGGAAAGAGAGAGGGGCGGAGAGAAGTGACCAGAAGACGAGGAAGAAGATGTAAGAAGATGCTGGATGACCTTGGGGACAGAAGAGGATATTCTCATTTGAAGGAGAAAGCTCTAGATCGCATTAAGTGGAGGAACTGTTTTGGAAAAGACTGTGGACCTGTCTTCTGACAGATTACTGATGAATGAATGTATATGACGGAAGGACTTGTATATTATATAGTGACATGATAGTGACTATACAGAGGCTACCACCATTTCTATAAAGCTTGTCCAAACTAAGTCAATTATTGATGAATATGGATTTTATAATCTGTTAGGTATTTTAGATATTTCCAATTTATGAAATGTAATATTACTTCAGGCATTAGATTAAATTAACTTATAATCTGCTTATATATTAACTACAAAAAACGAAAATTGAATTGAAACTATTCTATAGAATTTTCTACTCGTGAACTTAAAATTTTCACCTGTCATGGATGAGCAGACAATTGTATTTTCAAGCCCAGTGAAACTGTACTGTTAAACAGCTCAAGAATTAATCCATATATCCACAGAATATATGGTAATATATGCTAAAAATAAAACCAACCTTATAATGTGATGCAACGTACAGTGCCACTAAACGCTGAAGAAAGGCTTCAGATGCTTTATGGAAACAAAACAATGTATCTCTGAAATACAAATTCAGACATCAGAGAAGATAAATCAAACAATAACACAGGAATTCATATCTCACAAATTTAATTTGCTTAGTACAGGAAATGTTCGTAAGTACAGTAAAAATGTAGGTGTGTGTCTGGTATGAAAATACATGGTCAGTTTTTCAGCATAAAACAATATGTAATGGTTACCAAAATCACAACACAATTAAAATGTCACATGTGAAATCCCTGAATGTATTCCTTGGCTTCTTCATTCACATAATTGAATAGTTGCTACAGGTAGGTCTAATCTATTCCAACTCATAAATTATTGTCTCATAGCAATTCTATCTTTTTAGGTTCAGCTGAAAGGAAATATAGTGTTCAAATTTCCAAACCAACCCACTAATACCACGAAGCGGAGTCCATGAGAAGCCAACAGTAAGTTAGCCAATGAAGCAAGTTCTCATGTTCACAAGAGCCTGTCCCTAGTCCCTGTCCTAAGCCAGATGCATTCAGTCCAAATCCTGAAACCCTGTTTCTTTAAAATCCATTTTAACATTATCCTTCTATCTATACCTAAGTCTCCCAAGCTGTCTCTCCCCTTCAGGTTTTCAAAATATAGAATTCTGAATGAATTTTTATATATCCCATGTGTGGTCCATGCCCTACCCATATTATCTTCTTTGGTGTGATAAATTATGGAACTTGTCATTATGCACTTTTCTTCAGCCACCTGTTGCTTCATTTCTTTCAAACACAATATGCATAAACCATCATTTGCTATATTACAAATCAGTATTTCAGTTAGCACAAAATGTAAGCGGCCTCCGTAGTCTAGGGGTAACGTTCCCACTTCATGATTCAAGGTACGCGGGTTCAAACACTGTGGAGGTCATGGAATTCTTGAGGGTGGAAAAATTCAGGGAACAAGTCCTCCAGGATGGACTTTAAGCTGTGTGTCCCGTGTCGTAGATTTACGGCACGTAAAAGATCCTCATGTCTCTAGGAGACCTCTGAGCAAAATCAGGCAAAAAATTTCCTCCCCAAGTAGTTTCCAATGCCTCTGGTAGAGGGGGAAAGTATCAGGTTGGCTGAATGGGGCTGATAGCACACACCAGTACTGGTAGGGTATGGCAACTGGTAGAATATCAAAGGGGGACGTACAATAGACTATTAGTCGCAGTGCATGGGGAAACCCACCCCCTCCGATAATAATAATAATAATAATAATAATAATAATAATAGCATAAAATGTTCTACCTGTTAATATAGTACAGATCACAGTTGTCTGGTGGAGGGCAACCTGATAAGATAGGTTGCACAGATGCAGCATTTAGACACAGCAAATCATTCAGCCATTTCTCAACATGATCACCTGGTTTGTATCGGATTGACTCATTAAGCACAACCTAATAAAGGAATAATTTCATATACAGTTACTGGGTTTTTGGACTTATTCCATTGTCCGGTATTCTAGAAAATAGAAAACATGTAGTGGACAATGTAAAAAGTCCAAAAATCCAGTAATTCTGTGTTACACACCATTGTGAGAATAATTGCATGCAGACTTGTACTACATTGTACACAAAACAGCTTCCCATTAGTCACAATAAGCAAATTTAATTATTCCTTACTGAAAACCGCCATAACACAACAATCAATAATATGTGTAAGTAGCTCTACGAGATATTTTTGCTACATGTTTCAGCCTTCAAAAGGCCGATTTGATGGAGAGATATTACACATTACAAATTTACACAACGGAGTCATCCATCAAATAGTATCAAATATTAAATAATAACATACAACATAACAATGATCATCCGAACACCACATCAACCATTGTGTATATAATATGTCAGTACAAGCATTACATATATTACGATTACAACTGCCAACTTCCAAATACCAACACATATACAACTTTTAACTATACTTTTGACTGTGTAACTGGTTATTTAAGACTTCAACTTTTATTGTAATTTATATTTTATATTCACTCATATCATTTTATACCACTGTATACATTTAGAAGTTTAGCACTGTATCCTATATTTGACATGCAATTCAGTAACGAAAAGTTTAATGTATTTGCCTGATGATGGCTTTGAAGGCCGAAACATGTACCAAAGTATCTCCTAGAGCTGCTTACACTTATTATAGATTGTGGTGTTATGACAGTTTTCAGTAAGAAATAATATATGATACATAACAGGATGCAGTCACTGAAAATTTAACTTACTTCATGCAGAGCCCTTCCAGTGGATGCAGAGTGACTCTTGCTTTTGTCAGCTGACATGCCAATGGGTGCTGCCTGTGTTCGCAACTGCTGCAGTAATTTCAGGGATAGTGACCGGCCTGTACCCTCATACCTGATTAAACATGTAGTAGTTCAAATAATTGAATAATTGAATTAAACTTTAAAAATGTATACCAAAGATATTACATTCTTCATGTGGAGTAACAATGCAAGTTTTAACCCTTTGACGCGGTAATTTAAATTCCGCGGCTGCGTCTCCTGCGGTAATATATTCAGCCGGCCATTTAAATTTTGCTCGAAAATGATTTATTCATCATTGTTCTTAAATTCTATGAGATAGGAACATGAAACTTTCACTAAAATGATCTTAAAAGGTGGTTTTATAACCTTACCTTATAATATGAGCGCCCTTTATATCTTCAATGGAAGCAGGTTTTTTAGTATTTGAGCAGTGAATGGTACGCCTTGAAGCATGAAACTTTCACTAAAATGATCTTAAAAGATGGTTTTTATAACCTTACCTTATAATATGAGCGCCCTGTATCTCGGTAATGGAGGCAGTTGGTTTAGTAGAAGGAAGGCCTTGAAGCATTCGTATAACCCAACGGTGCCTCACATTCACCATTCTCCGCTCCAATATTGTGTATTTTTTTTGGCCCTTTTTTTTAACCACACATATGTGCGGCCTTGCCTTCTTACCCGTGAGGGGTATACTTCAAGGAAATGTCTTTCCGTGACCCGTTTAGTTGCCAGGTCAGCTGTAGTAAATTCAACGTTACGAGTTATCATAACAAGGGGTTGTTGCTATGCCTTTGATATTCCATCCATTTTGGCGGCAGGAGATGTCGTAGGGGTGACCACAGAATTCATGAAGTTATTCTAAGAACTGTCTGGTATCTAGTGAACGAAAGTAGAGCTTAGCTGGCTCAAAAAAATATTTATGGTCATCCCTCGAAACGACCACCAAGGTCAGTACGATAAAATGGCGTCAACTTGAGCGATAATACATGAAGGAATGAGTTCTTTTTCCCTCCCCCACACACATCCGTATCGTCTCAGGGGGTGACCACAGTGTTCTGCCTTAAATTGTGGCGTTTTTCTCAGAACTGGGCCTTTGTACTGTGCGAAATCAATGGATAATGCGAGAATAAATTACTGGACAACCCTATTCTAAGAATTTCAGTTGAGTGTGTCAATGTGGCCAGCTCAGGGTAATATGATATCATATACAACAGTAAACATCACGTCTCTTCTGTTTATATCTTCGAAGCAAAGAAAACACGCCTTCATAAGAGTACAGCTAGAAACCGCTCGCCAGAACCACAGGAACTTTGCTGCAAGACAGGCATATGTAACGATGACTTGGCACAGATAAAGTCGTGTCTTATTTATACTCTGTTCTACTGACAACAGGCCAGCGAAAAATCTAACAATCTACAGCAAAACCATCAATTATTATGGGCGTTATAACATAGGTGTGCAGCTGAACGAAACATACACGTCGAACCCCCCCAGACGATTTAAATCCCTGACGAAACATACACGACGAACCACGGCAACGGGTTAATATATTTATATTATATAAAGTAATTTTTGTCACTTCAGATGACAGTAAAAATATTGTGGCATGTAGACCCAGTGCTAGGCAATGACCACAAAATATACCAACGATACAATCTCCATTGCAAAGTAATGGCTTCACAAACAAGCATGTTTCCATGGCAGCAACTGCACTGCTACAGGGGAACGGTGTTTTCTGTGCAGTCCATGCCAATATGTTATAAGAAGGAAGTGAGTGAGGAGTTGGTTGATGAGTTAGTGAGAGGGCTGCTGAGGCCACGCCACAGCTCAAGCAGTTAGTTGCTGGCTTCCCACTGCGGCGGGTTATCTCAGAGTACTTCAGTTTCCCCAGCCAATCTTCATTCCACCAAATTCTCCATTATCATAATCACCTGGGGCAGGCTACATTAGGCCAATCAGTGGCCAACGTGCCGAGTGGACCCAACTGGAATCCACCCCCCCACTAAGTGAATTAAAAAAAGAGAGAGAGAGAGAGAGGGATGCTGCAGTTCATTCGTTGTGAGCTGATGCTGTGAGATGCTGGTAGCTGAGGCCAGGGACAGTTTGGGAATCCGCAGGAAAAGGAATGTTCACCACTGGAAGCTGTTATCCAGCAACAGCAGTGAAGACATGACTGTGGACATGGGGGGGGGGGAAGTAGAGAAGGCGCACACAACAGTGAACTCTAATAGTGTAGTCACACACTATATCTAAGAGTCCAATAAATCCAATCATCAATCCAAAATCCATCTATAGTCACATTCCATCATGTGATAATATATATTATTCCATATATTAATTGCAATAATTCTGCCAATTCAACAAACTGGCCAAAATATAATGAACACTCATTCCCATCTTCAACATTTTCAGTACTTCCAGTTGTTTTTTTCAGCGTTTTGGCCATTGCTCCCTGAGCATGGATAAAACTTCTGTTACACTATGTCACATCAACAGAGAATGGATCATCAATGGACTGACAAAATACTCTCAAATGTGTTTTAATTTATAAGTTCACAACGTACACAACTGACACAAACTGCCTCCAACAGCCACTGGCTGGCAAAGTTCACGGGTGTATTTTGACATGCCAGCACTTCTAGAATTACTTCTATTTGGCATAAGGAAAAATTGCCTGATCAGTGGAAGGAATCTATTATTGTACCAGTTCACAAGAAGGAACTGACTGTAGTAATTATCATGGGATATCACTGCTATCAACTTCATATAAGATTTTGTCCAATATTCTTCTTTCAAGGTTAAGCCCATATATAGATGACATTATTGGGGATCATCAGTGTGGGTTTTGACGTAACAGATCAATTACAGATCTGATCTTTTGCAGTCATCAGATATTGGATAAAAAATGGGAGTACAATGAGACAGTACTTCAGCTATTCATAGGCTTCAAGAAAGCGTATGATTCGGTTAGGAGGGAAGTATTGTACAATATTCTAATAGAGTTTGGGATACCTATGAAACTAGTTAGGTTGAATAAAATGTGTTTAAATGAAATGTATAGTAAAGTCCATGTAGGTAAATATTTGTCTGATAAATTTCCTATCCAGAATGGTCTAAAACCAGGAGATGCTTTATCATCACTCCTTTTCAACTCTGCCTTGGAATATGCAATTAGGAAGGTCCAGGGAAACCAGGTGGGACTGAAATTAAACGGGACACATCAGCTGTTGGTCTGTGCCGATGATGTGACTCTACTGGGTGATAATGTAGATACCATAAAGAAAAACACACAAACTTTAATTGATGCAAGTAAAGAGGTTGGTCTAGAAGTAAACACAGAGAAAACTAAGTATATGTTACTGTCTCATCACCAAAATGCAGGGCAAAATCATGACATAAAGATAGGAAACCGATGTTTTGAAATTGTGGCACAGTTTAGATATTTGGGAACAACGATAACAGATCGAAACCTGATTCAGGAGGAAATTAAGAGGCGATTGAACTCGGGTAATGCTTGCTACCATTCAGTCCAGAACCTTTTGTCTTCTTGTCTGCTGTCCAAAAACATAAAAATTAGAATACACAAAACTATAATTTTACCTGTGGTTCTGTATGGGTGTGAAACTTGGTATCTGACATTAAGGGAGGAACATAGTCTGAGGGTGTTTGAGAACAAGATATTGAGGAGAATATTTGGACCGAAGAGAGATGAAGTGACAGGAGGTTGGAGAAAACTGCATAATGAGGAGCTTCATAACTTGTACTCTTCTCCAAGTATAATTAGAATGATAAAGTCAAGGAGGATGAGGTGGGCAGCTCATGTAGCACAAACAGGGGAGACGAAGAATGCATATAGGATATTGGTGGGATGGCCAGAAGGAAAGAGACCACAGAGAAGACCAAGGCATAGGTGAGTGAACAATATTAGAGTGGATCTTAGTGAGACAGGATGGGATGGTATTGACCGGATATCTGGCTCAGGATAGGGACCAGTGGAGGGCTCTTGTGAACATGGTAATGAACCTTCGGGTTCCATAAAATGCTGTGAAATTCTTGAGTAGCTGCAGAATTGGCGGCTCCTCCAGAAGGGCTCAGCTCCATAAGTAAGTAAGTAAGTAAGTAAGTAAGCAAGCACTTCTAGTCGCGTACACACTTGTATGTTCTGTAGAATACAGCCGACTAATGGTCCAATGCCAATCTGACGCGCAGGTCAGTGTCAAAACTCAATCAAGCTGCTGGTCCACTGATTGCCCATTCCCTATCAGTGTTATTACATGCAGTGTGAATGGGCCTTACAAGTGTAATTTCTCACAGGACAGAATTACATTTATTTCCAATGATACATTACAATTTCAGATTAATTTGTTCATGCCCACTATACTTTCTGATTCTACAAAGGTATTATAATAAACTCCCAGTTATCCGAGCATTCAGAATTCTCAATGAAAATTTTCATTATAAAATTATTAAAAAACAAATATCTTATGTGCACTGATTCTTCCAGCTGTTGCTAGCAGCACCACCTGTTGTCCTCCCACACACCACTACAGTACACACTAGTTAAATCTGTGATCATGTTAGAGTATACATATAGAAAGTCTTTCACGAATCAATCTGCTGTCTCTCCTAGGAAGACTCCCACACAACGATTACATTGAGAATGTACTGCTACAACTATGCAATAGGTTTCTCAAATTTTTCCTATGTGATTAGCACATTCATGAAATGGAACACCTTATTTGCCATACATATCAGATAATGGGGAGTTTACTATAAATTCCATTATCTGCAGTTCCAATGAATTTACTAACCCATTGATTGTTGATGCCAGAAATACAAGATATGGTCCCAGCATGTTCTTAACATATGGCAGAGGAATGGCTGCTGCTTCATCAATGACAAGAAGTTCTGCTTGACCAAGTTTATGTGCATCTGTTGGGTGAATGTACTGAAAAAAGTGGGAACTGTAAATTACATTCTGATATGAAGCCAGGAAAAATATAATGAGATAAAGAAAACTGGACTGAAAGAACTAAGCAATCAATTGCATATTCTCATGTGATCATATCAATTCAGATAGAAAAAAAATGTCTTCTGACAAATTTAAGTTATTTCAAGGAGACAGAACCATTGACTTTTAGGGATCCTAAGGAACATCGGTTTCTTCTTCACAATCTGTGTTTACCTGAATTGTCTGTCGATGGTCTCTGAAAATATTGACTCGAACAACAGCTTTGTTAAATTCTGGATTTGTCGACTGGATGATGTCATAATCTAAATGTTCTTGGTATTCCAATGCATCAAAACCTAAAAGGAAGCAGTGCTTTGTTAAAAGTCCAACATCTAACTTCCCAAGTGGGGCATTAAGTTGTTATTACATGATCTGTCTCGACATATGGACATAATAACTTGTCTAAAAGCAATCACCCTATCGGAATAGGTTTATTTAATGTTTAAGAAAAGCAATGAAATGAATGTGTTATGCCATCTCTCAGCAGATATTTACTGTACTCATAAATATAAATTACATACTGCCATGAAAATATGCTATGAGAAATAGATTTCTTCAAATAAAACTCAGCTGAGATAACAGTTTTCTTAAGTTTGTTATCACATCGTGAATTCTGCAACAAGATATTAGAAATATAAATGTATTTTTTTTTTAATTTCTTGGGGTGGGGTGAGATTGAATTCACTTGGTATGTTGGACACTATTTGGCGTATTGTACCAGTCCTGGATGATAGATGATGATGAGTGTGAAGCAGTTCGTCATGAGTCTCAAGAGGCTTAATGCCAAGACAAACTGACTGATGGTAAACTGCCAATAAAGAAACTCTGACTTTGACTTTGACATTTGAGTCAATCTTGAGGTGCACTGTTAGCACCTGTTACCTAGCAATGACTGGTGATGACAGAATATCAAACATGAGACTTTATGTGTGCTACAGTTATAGTGTACTATAAAATGGGTAGATCACTCAGACAGTTATGGTTATTCTAAAGGGTTCTGACAATGGTGGATGACACACAGAATTACTGGGGTTTTGGACTTTTGCCATTGTCTGGAATTTTAGGTAACAGAGGACATGATGTTTTGGAAACTGGATCTGTTTAGCTTTTTCTAAGGGGACCAACTGAGTAGGTATCTTCCTTTCTCACCTGAAGGTGGAAACAGATCCTGTTTCCAAAATGTCGTGCCCTCTAATACCTAAAATTCCGGATGATGGAAAAAGTCCAAAACCCAATAATTCTGTGAGTTATAGGTATTTGCAGTTATAAGCCTTCAGTCAATCCAATTATCAATCCAAACCCCATGTCTGATCACAAATATGTGACAATATAAATATTGTGAATCAATTACGCTTACCTCTGAAAATAAATTCAAACAGTGTGGTGAGATTTTCAGGGCTTGGACTTGTAACAAAGATATTGGAATAGCCAAAAGCAACTGCTCCTGCCATAGCAAGTCCCAGAGCAGCTGACTTGCCTCTTCCTCGAGCAGCTGTCAGTGAAACAGTAGATCTCAGGGTCTTCTCTGACACAGCCTCAATAAATTTCAGAAGAGCTTTAGCCTGAAAAAATTTTGCATAAAATTAGTTTTTAATATCAGGAAAGTAACTGACATAAGAATATCAACATATCATGGGTATTATATGCAATCAAGAACACTAACACTCTTACTACCATGCATGATGCATGAGGCTATGCCTGAATTACCATGCCATTTTATAAAAATCCATTAACATGTACAAAACAGATCTCCGTGCACTAACTCAGTAACAGAAAAGTGCATAAACTCACACATTTGCATAGCTGTGCCATCTCCATAACAAATATAAGAACACTACATGAAAGATCGGCCTTTACGCATCAGCCAGATTGCATCATGGCAATCCTAGAACAACCTCTCTTGGTTAATTGGTAGCAATAATTTCAATTCAGATTCGCTACCATGTCTGTGATAATAGAATTTATACTGGATGCAGAAGGAACCTCACTAGCAAACTTTTTTTTCCTTGGCACTACAGCCCCAACGGGCCTAGGCCTACCTCCATGAACTTCTCCGTTCACTTCGGTTTTTCAAGATCTTAGACATATGGTAGGACTCCTTGGGCGGGTGATCAGCTCGTCGCAAGGTCTCTACCTGTACACAAACACAGAAAACGCATACAAACATGCATGCCCTGAGTGGGATTCGAACCCACAAACCCGGCTTCCGAGTGAGTGAAGACAGTGCACGCCTTAGACCGCTCAGCTACTGTGACTGGCCACGAGCAAACTACCTCTTAAAAATTCAATGAGAAAATTTAACATTTCTCATCTCTAACTTCAGTGTCCATAATTATAATTCCAGTGATCTGTTCTCAGAAGTTATAGGCCTTTAGAGACCCTCTGGAATCACATTATAACTGAACATACACACTAATAGTTTGAAAAGCTCTGGAAAGACAGCCTGATAAAATAAACATGATAATATTACCACCATAAACCCAACATCAAGTCACTAGCACATAAAAATATATTATTCTGCTGTATTTGAGAATCATTTTTGGGCAGTACTAAATACTAAAATCCAGATACCTGGTCCACAGTCTTACAGCAGTTAACAAGAACACCAACAGGCTGCGTATCCTGCAGACTTTCTTTTAGGTCTGCCAGTTCCTGTTCACTTGGAGGAGAATCAGGTTTTCCTTCTGGGTCCACCTTAAGATTATGAGATGAAATGGGAAGCACATTAAGCTGATCATCCACCACTAAGCAGCGAGGACATGAGGCAAGAGACAGCAAGAACCTAAAATATAATCAGTAGTCATGTTATATAGTGTCATCATGAGCGGCCTCCGTAGTCTAGGGGTAATGTTCCCACCTCATGACTCAAGGTAAGCGGGTTCAAACACGGCGGAGGTCATGGAATTTTTAAGGGCGGAAAAATTCAGGGAACAAGTCCACTGGGAGGGACTTTAAGCCGTGGGTCCCGTGTCATAGATTTACAGCATGTAAAAGATCCTCATGTCTCTAGGAGACCTCTGAGCAAAATTAGGCAAAAAGTTTCCCGCCCAAGTAGTTTCCAATGCCTCCGGTAGATGGGGAAGTTATCGGGTACCACTGCCAGAATAGGGCAGACCTCGCTGGCAGTAAGGGGCAAAGAGTGAGCACCAGTACCGGTAGGGTATGGCGACAGTAGAAATTAAAAGGGGGATGTACAATAGACTACTAGTCACAGTGCATGGGGAAACCCACCCCCTCTAATACTGAATAACTGAATAGTGTCATTATTATTATTACTGATCTTAAGTGTGCTATTCTTTTTGTGTTAGGGCAGTTCCTCTCACCATATACAATTTCCAACCTGGAAGACCAGCCTGCACAAGATTCAAACAGCCAAAAGAGTAAAACTATTGGAAATTCACCACAGAATGCCTACAGGCCTGCTCACCCATGTCATTAAACACTTTAAGCTGCCACCTAATACTAATTTCAGATTTCAGGTTCTTACACTGCTGACTATGAAGATTGTCTTTTGGGATGTGACACTATGTAGCAGAGTAGATATTTACAAACATTTTGGAAGAACCTGCTACTTCTGTCTTCTGGGTATCTGAAGATTGACACAGCAAGTATGCAAGTGTGTGTGTGTATAACAGGTCTTATATAACTATATATTTTTTTGTTACTTTTACTGAATTCAGCTTAACATGTTACAACATATTTTTGTACACAGAATGTCTCATAAAAATAAAAGGCAGTGTAATGTTCTGAGCTCTCAAAACCAAAGAACTATATATCTTTGCCCAACCTCAATACACAATGTGCATATGACATGCTACAGATACCCTCTGACCATGATCTAAGAACAGAGAATAAGGCCCCTTCCACAGTAATGTATTTTACTGAATATATCCTCAGATCTGGCTGTCATCATGAATTCACTATCAACATCATCTGCTTGTATTTCACTGCAAAGTATAGTGAGTTTCAGATTGTTGTCTTCTGGGTTCTGACACCATGTAGGGTTGTAGGCAGACACTGATATTCCAGAGGAACATGCTGACTTTACCTTCAGAGTTGACATCTGTACAGTAAGGAATCAGTTGGGTTATACTGACAGGCTGCAAGGAAGGCAGTCACTGAGATCCACAGGAGGGGTGAGGAATCACAACTCCAACTGGGCCAACATACTCTGTTATAATAATTTGTTCTCACCGTTCATTGAAGCGTCCAACAACATCATTGTGTGCTTCAGTACGATAGCGTTCATGAACATCCATGCTCATGGTATAAAGTTGTTTCAATGATGTTACTGTCTGTAGCAAAAGAACAATCAATCCCCCACCTTCAATTGTCTCTACTGTTCTTGCTAACAGGTTTGGAGTCAGGGTTTCAAAGTCTTGTAACACACACATACCGTATGTGTTTCCAAGTATTTTGTGAGTTTCTGAATAGTAACAGTATCGAATATTTGTAGATGCAACAAATAATTCAAAAGGGTCATCTTCATTAACATTCACTTTGCCACTCTTTATTTTACGCTGAAGACTTTTCATCCTCTTTTTCCGATGACTACTGAAGCCAAGGTCTTTCTTATAACACCACAATATATTGGGCCTTGCTTTAACACACGCTTTAGAGAGCATGTGATGTAAAATGACAACCTGAAACAAAACAAGGACTTCTCTTAGGATTTACTTTATTTATTTGTATTTTATTCAACACTGCCAGTAACTCAAACTATATAGTGTAAAATCATTTGATCATGAATAATGAACTGGAAAGGATTTGTAAGGAAGTGGTCATGCCTAATTTGAGGTATTATCCTGGCCTTTGTCTGGAAGGAATGAGGAAAACAACAACAAAAAAATTCATTCAGGATAGTTGGTGTCCTGGCCTACATTCAAACCAAGCACCTTGCAAATATTCCACATGAGAATCACTCATGGCAACATATATGTTAAAACTGGTTCACTTTGCTTACTTCACCTCCGTACTGCCATGTGGTCTAATTTTTTTTGGAAACTCAACACACAAAAAATAAAGTATTTAACATCCAAAAGAAAATAATAACAATAATGGCAGGTGCTAAAAGCAAATTCTTTTGTAGAACATTATTTAGGAAATGTAGTATATTTCAGTTTGAAAGTGAATACCTGAAACTTGAAAAATTTCATAGAAATATAGATGCACATCATTTAAAAACAAGGCATAAATATGACGTTCACATTGAAAATGTTAACCTCACCAAATATCTGGGAGAAATATAGTACACAGGTATCAAGTTATTCAGTAATCTTACACTTACAATTAAGACCTTATATCATAAGCATATTCAAGCCCACATAAATGATTACCTCTTAACTTACTCCTTCTATTCTGTAGATGAATTTATCCCTAATGAAAAATGTTATGCCTTATGCATATCAGTATGTGAAATAAGATTTGTTTCATATTTGTTTAAAAATTCTTAAAGTTTGTGTATATTTTTATATGAAGTAAGTTCCTGCACTTACATATATATTAGAGCACAATAGATCACTGAAGGTCACAGTGTAGGGGCCAGTTTTGTGGCCCACCCTTACATACATATGTTATAACATATTCTATAACCTTTGGTTCAGCTCAAAAAAGAATCTATGGTGTGCAAATCAACTCCATCATACTCTACTCTATTCAAGTAGTAAATGCAAATTTCAGAAAAGAAAAATTCTAATCCTGTCACAGGATATGCTCACATCTACATCATTTGTGTAATTTGTAGCTGAAGAGACTCACAAGCCTTTGATAACTGATACTGATATCAGTGAGATTAAATTGTGGCGATTTCAAGTTGGAATCACAAATTTCAATCCTGATAAATGACTGTGTTCATAGTACCTTAAATTATGTCAGACCTGGTTCATCCCCAAACGTTTTCACCATTCATGCTCATCGTATGATTCAAATACCAACACTATATAATCTCTGTATACTGCCATTGACCTAAAACTAAATTAAATAATACGTCTGGTTTTTACAGCTGTTAAAATGTTGACTGTGAAGATGGAGGCAGCATCCTCACCGAAACGTTGCCAAATTCCTACGAGACTACACGGTATCAACCCAGCAGTCCGCAATCTAAACCTCTTCCCTGCAAATGCAATTCGTTCTGACCAAAGAAATAAAACCTACTTACTTGATCTCGTCCCTTATCTCCAACAACCACAAACATTGTTCGGTGTCCTAGAGTTACACCATTTTCAATTAAAACTCTTACACGGTTATCTATTTTCTTCCTCACCATTATAAAGATTACAAATAATTTCAGCACCTACTACTAAACCACATGTACCTGACTACCTGGTCTTCGTGCCGAATCTCAATACTTTCGATATCTCGTACGATTTCGCTCTAAAAGCCAGTTGATGTCGGAGATGTCAACCACGGTTTATAGATGACAGTCAACTGTAGAGCGGATTACCTATACACCGCTGTAAACCATAGCTTCATGGCAAGTACATAAACGTTCGTAAACTTCTTCGAGGTAGGCCATGAACCTACTCGGAAACAATGATGGAGGAATCGAACGCGAATGGAAGACTTTTCGAGCAGAATATCCGTTAAGCTGTTGCAAGAGATTCGTAGTTTTTGGCGCTGTTACTAATCATCAATTTTTGACTGAGAACATTTATTACGTTTTAGTAATTTTGCTCGTGAGTTCAGGAGGCTAATAAGCGGCGTATTCAAACGAATGCACCAATACTCCTGTTTTATTTCGCGTAGTGGGCGAGTCGAAATTTTGACGTTCGTGAATCCGTGATTTCTCTTCGATTTTTGGATAGCAGATATACTGAAATGGCCGGTCCATGTAACTTTGTGTATTAACTTACTAATAATGTATTATCAGAAATAAATATTGAGAAGTGTGTGTTCTTTTTAATATGCTGTCGCTTTGAAGTTCTTCAATCTTAGGCCATGCCTTGAATGGTTTTTTTATTGCACGTATGCGGATCGAATATATGTAATATAAGTGCGGGCATCCCCTAGAAATGGAGACTGAGGAACGGCAGGAATTGCCTCCACCCCAATCAGTTTTAAAACAGGAGGTTGATGAAATTGCAGTTGAAAACACTGAGCAACATGTGGAGAGACCGGACAACGAAGTGAGTGAAGATGCTGCCCCAAGCCCAACAACAGGGGATGAACCACCAAACAGTCCATGGAACTGTGTTAAATGTATATTTTGCCAGCATACAGTTACTGCTGGAGATAGTCCAAAACTTTTAGAGTGTCTACATACAGCTTGTACTTCATGTGTGTCTTCTAAATTAACTGAACAAAATCAACTAGATGGGGAGGTTGTAGGTAAGTGAGGTCAACGTATGATTATTATTCCCCTGCATTAATAAATAGAATTTTTCTGCAGTGTCAATTCTTGATAGCAGGCCATGTAAGTAAAATAGTTGCTAGTAGTTGTGCAAGACACTGAGAAAGGAAAGATAAAGGAAAAGGTACTTCATATTATCAACATATTGAATGTGACAGCTTACCGTCATCTCTGTCATATGCATTCAGAAGGCTTACAGTTTCTTTATTTTAAATGCAGAAGTAAAGTAAGTGTGTGTGTGTGATTAAGTTGCTACTGTGCATGCAGGTCTTGGCAGACCTCAGCAATAATTTATCATGGTGCATGAGAATATTCCATTGTACCATTGTTTATTTGTAGTATTAAAAAGTAGCAGTCCTTCTGCAATGCTTGCAATCTTATATGTAAAGCTCAGACATTGTAAGTTAAATGTCTGGAGATTCTGTTATTTTGAAGGTAGGATTTATGCCGAAATGACAGATGCTTTGTTGTTGCATAGGGAAAAAATTTTGGGCAGATGCAGACATTTAAGCAAGGAATGTAAGACCCAGTTAGTTAAAGAAATGAACAATATACTTATAATGGCAAGAATATATTTGTTATGAAGTAGCTCATAGCCTGTTTGAAATTGATCTTAGAGAAATAGGGTGAGGTAGTCACAATAGGGACTGCTGGCGGGCACATGTGAACATGGTGATGAACCTTTGGTAGCTTCTCAAGAAGTACTCAGCTCATCTGTAGTTAGTTCTTAACTGTTCAATGAGTACAGACATTGTGTTATTCACTGTCAAACTTACTGTATGCAGTATGAATGTAACTCTACTTATTCCACTTTTTGTGCCGTATAAAGTGTGAACATATAGCATACCTTTACTTTGCTGCCAACCAATAGCTGCTAATATTAGTGTGAAAAATACATGCTCACAAAGCTTTTAGGCCCCTTAAAGTTCAGTCTTCAAATGGTTAATGTACTGGGGACTTTTAAAATTTATTGCAGAGCATTCTTCAGTATGGCTGAAGCTGTTTTGAGGAACAGCTGAAAACAGTCATTTTGATTTATTTTATGTCTGGAATTATTTGTTAGTGTAAACAAGAAGAAATCCATACACAAGCGAGATAAGATTTAGATTCAGTGTGCATAAGCACAGAGGAATGTCATAATATTTTGTCACCAATTACAAATAAAAATATTATTGTTTCCCAGTGTATCAGTTTTAAATATTTTTATTTGATTTAGTAGTCCATTTAGTTCACTGTCTTGTGTAACTGATATTGTATGTTCGTCTTGGTTTGTACATGTTAGGCAACGTCTACACAAGCGCACAAAATACATCCATTGTAAGGAACATCGTAACGTCCATTGTAGAAATAAACAAGAGAGGCGAATGCTATGCTTTCTTCTGGCTCCATTGCAGACAAAAAACTATGCACCACATTCTGCAACTGTGTGGTGTCCTCAGCAACATCCGTCATAATGTACGTCCGTTACAACAGACGCATTTTATGCGCTCATGTAGACGCTCCCTTACCGTTTTTAAGAATTTGTGGGTTATTATGTAACTTCTGAAAACTCTTTAAAAAGTTTCTAGCACCTTATGTATGTGTGTACATACATATATGGATGTGCATGTACTCAAGCATATGTGTGTGCACACATTTTCACATTCTTGTAGCAGCACTCAGTAACTCACTTTCCTTCAGGTTCAGAATTCTTATTATATTTTCATGACACACTTTTTACGATATGTATGTTACATTTTGTTTCAAGTAAAGAAATTTAAGGGTGAGACAAGTTTAGTGTGAGCAGACTGTGCATTACTTTACCATTACAGCATCAAGTAAAATCATATTAATATAGAAAACTAAAATTTGTATAGTGTTTTATTCAGAGTAAATATGCAATGTTGAAACATGTATTAGTTGCACAAACTGCCACCTGTGATTGATACAGCAACTGAAATTTGTATGACATATTTAAAGAAAATCAGTGCTGTCGATGAATAAGTGATGCTTTAGATGTGACCAATCATATTATGTATTTAAGCTTTCACTTTTTGTAGGCTGACATATTTGGTCATACATCAAAAACAGGCACAAAATCCAGCCCTTTCATAAACATGTGAACAGCTGTATCAGTTTTATTGTGTGTGAAATGAATGATGTGACTATTTGAAACCAAATGTGTGACTTAGATTGTGAACTCCGAGGTTGTGACACTGTGTAGTCATGTAGGTGTTTACCAATGTTGTGGAGGAACCTACAGGGTAAAAGCTAGTCAAGCTGGGGCACATATAGATTATATAGGAAGGGTGGGAAATCAAATCATGCAGAATAGGAGGATTGGCCAATCAGAACCAGGCATGGGGAGAGAGGAGATGGGACCTTGGGCAGGCCAATGGGAACTGAGGCCCTGAAAATGGCAGGGGTCCTACAGGTGCCAACTATATAAGGGCAAAATGCCCTGAAAAGAGCAACTACAAAAGGACCCCTGTAAGAATGGCAGAATGGCAGAGGAAAGCCTTGTTATGAATTTTCCTTCAAAAGAGTATTCTTCCATTTTGTCAGGGTCTGGAGAAGAGGGTTCCACTACCTATTTGAGGAGAAATTGTTGTTCCTGTTCAACTGAATCTGTCACTTACCTGATAATCTGGTCCAAGTGTCAGGAATTTTTGATCAGGCTGCTGGTGTCCTACAGCAGCATGTGGTACCCCACATTAATGCTGTGTTCTGCTATAGCTGACATACCTGGGTGATAAAGAAGGATCAAGACATGTAGTATGAGCTACTGACTGCATCGTTAAATAAACCTTAAATAAATGTATAAGATGAAGATGGGTGTACTGTCTGATCTTGGCGCCAGTGAAGTGTCCAGTCTGTCCATTGTAAAGTGTCCCATGCTTGCTTTACATTACCAGTGTCAATGACTAGGTTATCTTTCACAGACTAAAGGAATGTGGATAGTCATCATGAAAGAGCCACAGTTTTGATGTTATAATTAGATAGAATCATGATAATGTGCTTGAATCTGTCAGATGCTATAGTCATTGTATCTGAACATTCTGTGCTGGAGGAATTCCGTTTCATTATGCAGGCCCTCTTGGTTGCAGATGGCTTTGGCTGTGTGTGCCACTGTGAAAAGAACAGGCATCTTGTTTGCCAGATGATGATACAACCTACCATTCAAATAGGGGTGGGTGGTGCGGGTGCTCTTCCTTTAAACTCTGTGACCCAAGGAGCCATGTGGTCTTGTGTACACACCAGTGTCAAGGAAAGGGAGGTGGTCGTGTGTCTCCCTGTCTCTCGTGAACTTGATGTTGTGGTGGGTTGTTCATGTTGTCTGGGAAGTCCTTCAGTTATTCCAGCTCATTAGGTCAGATTATAAACATTTCAACATAACAGAACCAGCAGATAGGCTTATGGGTTGCCCTGTTGAATGTTGGCTCCTCAAAATCTTCTGTGAAGATATTGGCGATCATAGATGATGGTTGCAAATGCATGCCCATTTCATCCATTTGTTTGTAGAACTAACCCTTGTAACACACAAATGAGGATTTTAGGGCATGGCAGAATAATCACAGTATCAGCTCAAGAGATTCAGGTCATACCTTATTGGCAACATGAAGAAGAATGGAACAACATCTCTTCCTGTGAATGGTTGTATATGAGAGCTGAAATATTCATGACAGGTCACGGTGTAAATTTCCTGTGTGTGCTGGAACTCTTCCTAAGTCTGTCTTGTTTCAGATTTCAGAATTGGTGTTGGTGTTGATTCTGTATTACTCATTTTCCTGCCTTATATTTTACTGTACTGTTTCAGAAAACAACGTAATTGTATGTACAGTTTGCCGAGTACACTGTCGTGCCAAGAACATAATAGAAAATCAGTTTCTTCTGGAAGCTGGTAGTGAGGCAGAGAGTGTACAAAATGAATCCAAAACGTGTGACTTAAAGTGTACAAGCTGTCAAGTTGAAAATGCTCTTGCTACTAGTTGGTGCGTTGATTGTGCAGAATACATTTGTGATGGCTGTGTTCAGGTAGGTTACATGTGTGATGAGTGATTGGATCACAATGACCGGTCACATTTACCAGTTCCATACATATGGGAAATAAAATCTCCAGTAAGTTAAGCTTCCTAGACAGATTTTTTTTTTCTCGATTTGTTTTGTTCTTCTTCACACAGGCACATCAGAGGCTTAAAATTACAAAGGAACACACCATAAAACCAAAGGAGGAAGCAGAGCAAGAAAACCATGCTTCAGCAAGCAATAGTTCGCCCAAGAATCTGTATTGCTCCGTTCATCGGCAGGTAAACATGGAGTGCACAGATTGTATGTTTGGTTTATTTGTAAGGACTGGTGGTTAGGAAATTTTCATCCCCCTTTACTTGCATTGTTACACTTTTTTGTCTTTTGAGATACAAGAGTGCATAATGCAACAACAGCACAGTGTCAGTTCCATTCAAACCTCCACAGAGACAACATTTGTAGCATAACATATACAAAATCCTACACATACTTTAAGAAACCACCATGACAACTGCAGGGAGTTTCTTACCTTTGTTGTCCAGTTCACAGTTCTGCGCTTCATGGCAACTGTTGCACCACCGGCTGTGAGGAGCATATGAATTTTGCTGATGAATGCCTGATGGCCAATAACATTCTGAACAAAGTAGTTACAATTCACAGATCACAGGAGGTGTTGAAAATGCTGTCCCTCTACATGTAGATATATTTCACAATTAATTGTTGTGTTAAAAAGAAATGCAGGTACAACAATCATCGCGTATAACACACCAGACACCAACTTTCACTGAATGGAGCAGGACTTCATGGGTTAGATGTGGCTTCTGTGAACTCCAGTAGCGATTATTTTGTGTATTTATGTATCCCTGCATGTGAAACCACTCGTCATCAGAAAAGGGTGTCAGTATGGGATTGGTCTTATCTTCAACGGCAGATTGTAAAAACCAACTGCAAAAACGAACCCTGCTAGCTAAATTGCATGGTTGGAAGGCACACGTGGATTACTGTTGTTTCATTTGGTCTAAGCTTCAGCAGTTGTGTTGCCATTCTTGCACTAGACTTAGACACTCCAGTCTCTTGAGGTAGACATTTCTGTGATTTTCTAAGCGTGAGTTCAATTGTGGCCCCTGTCATTTAACTTCTCCTTAGTAAGCACTTGGGGCTTATGTTTATTGTTTCTTGTCTATTAAAGAGTCCCACTGTTGTCAAGCAGTCCAGAGAGTTAATGACCTCCCTTAATTCCAAACATTATTGGCTGTCAGGCATACTGATTCATCAGCAAAATTTGTATGTGCCTCGCAACCAGTGGTGCACAGGTCGCCATGCAGAACAAAACCATGAACCAGTCAACAAAGATAAAAACCTCCCTGTTTATATAACTATATCATAATTATGATAATCATCTCTACAGCCTAAAATCACCAGATTCTTAGAAGGGAGAATGCATAACAAGTTCAGTCTGTCAGAGGAGAACACTACTGTGACTATGACAGCAGTTGAGCCTTCATCATATATAATGAACGACCTCATACACACACATGCACATGCGCACACACGATTAATAGTACATACACCCACAACATGTAGTCTGCTACTAAATTTTTATGTTGTAGCACAACATCGACATGTAATGATTTTAACCACTGTAATCTTTATATTTTACATTTCACATTGCTATCGCATACCCAGTACTTACCTTGTTTTATTTATTTTGTTATATCTTTTCAGCAGTTACATTGTGTTTGCACCTCCTAAAGTTACTCATAGCTGATGTTTTTTAAATTGTACAACCCACTCCCCTTTTTTTAATTCAGCATGCTCTGAAAGTAGTGTCATTTGCTTACTCAAAATGTGTAGTTGTTGCATCAAGTGTCATTCATGAAAATGTAATTTATTTTATTGTTTTTGGGATGTTTCAGGAGAGTCTTTCTCTGTTTTGTGAAACGTGTGACAAACTGACATGTCGGGATTGTCAGCTTACTGACCACCGTGACCATAAGTACAAATTTATCCATGAGATAGCAGAGGAAACAAAGAATATGATAAGTGGGCTTTTATCTGAAGTCAGGTAATTATGTTTTGCTAATCTTGTAGATGATATATGTTGTTATTCTTTGAAAGTCGAATCTTGACTATATTGCCAGCAGTTGATATGATGAAAGCTTGCAAGCGTCAGTCAAAGTCAGTGACCATTAATTTAATTTAATTTTTTTAATTTCTTTGGGTGGGGTGAGAATGAGTCTACTTGGTACATTGGCCACTATTTGACCTATTGTACTAGCCCTGGGTGATAGATGATTATGAGTGTAGAGCAGTTGGTGGATTGAAGATTGGCAGGGGAAACCAAAATACTCAGAGAAAACCTGTCCCAGTGCCACTTAGTCCACCACAGATTCCTCATTACCTGACCTGGGATCAATCCCGGGCTGCCGCAGTGGGAAGCCAGCAGCTAACCACCTGAGACAATTGCATGACCAACCATGAATTAAGTTATGAGGAACTTGATGGTGGTTACCAGTGAATTAAATGATTTTCTTTCTGCAACTGTGAAAAATATCTGAAACTTTGTAAGGAAATAGTTGTTTTCATAAAAGTGTTGAGATTAGTTGTTGAACACTGAGATGGAATTTTTTGTTATGTGGCTTTGAGGCCAACCCAACCCTCTGTCTTATTGGCTGTTTGAACAGTAAATAATATTGTATAAACATATTACATAATGTAAAGAACAGTATTCTATACCTTGCATGTTATGTGATGGTAAGTGGAGTGCTGTGGAGTAGTTACAGTGGTGTGGGTAGATGTATGCTCCTGTCGAAGAGTGTGTGGAATGTTGAATTTTTATGTGACTGGTGATGTGAGACAACAGTTATTCACCCGTTCATGTGAACCTCTGTTCTGCTTTCCACATTAAACTTGAAAAGTAATATCCAGTATTTCTACAGATTCTCCACAAGAAACATGATGTTTTAAAGTCAGTACATGCCACATTCATATTCTGTAATAATGCTCTTCTTAACAGCTACAAAAGAGTTCTCCTCACAAGTGCCATGAAAGTCATCGATGATCGACAGTCTCTCATTTTAGAAAAGAAGAAGACACTGGTGAAAGAAATTACTGCCATGGTTGTGAAGTGAGTATGAACACACTTTTATAGTGAAATCTTCCTGCTAAAGGGAACACAGATAGGACACAGCAAAGAAGTTTATAACTTCGTTTACTAGAGACTGACGGAAAATATGAAAAATTTCAGTTAGATTTGAGGCTCTCACAGTGGTGACAGTGAAGAGTACCACCTTCTTGGATGTGACACTGTGTAGTCCATTAGAATTTCACTAACAGTTTGGAGAAACATGTTACCTCCATCTGAGGATCGAGGAAAGAGCCAAGCAAGGAGAGTGCTCTGCTTGCTTCTTGCTGGGTGTGTTTAACTTATTGTGTGACCCTGAAGAAGGAGGCAGTACTTCGTTCCAAAACGGTGGTGAACTTCTACCACACTACATGGTATCACATCCCCCTCTTCAACTTCAGTTAGGATATGTCATCTCCTGGCCAGGATACAAACCAGTCACCTTTTGAATACAAGTCTAGAGTTGTAAGATTTGAGGCTTTCACGGCGGTGACTATGAAGAATGCAGNCTAGAGTTTATTGCTAGAGCAGCCTGCTCAGTAAGATGTTTATAAATGGTTTGGAAGGGGTAGTCAATGCTGTTTAATGGTACTAACCAGGCATTTATCCAGAGAGACTTAGGAAACTCATGAAAAGCCCTAGTCAAGACAGCTCATTTTCAGTTAACTGGGCATGTCCTAAATGCAGGACTAGAATGTTACCACTTCACTTATATCCTTATTAGCGTAGTATTATGATGTAAGAAATGTGTCTGTAGGAAGAAACAGGCATTGAAATCTGCATGATGTTGCTTTCAGGTTGACAAATACAATCAATACCCGAGGAAAACAGCTGGTTCTGCAGCTCACTGAAGTCTGTGATGCCAAACAGAGAACTCTTAAGGATAAAAAAGTTGCTTTGGAACAATTATCCAATCTCACTGATCATTGTATTGATTTTGTTAACAATGCACTAAACAAAGGCAGTGACATGGCTTTACTTTATAGCAAAAGGTAATATAGAACCACTATAACATAAGTTACAGATGTGCAGTTCACATTTCACCCAGCATTTTTATTATTCCTGGTAAATAATGATGTGCATTGTCATACTACAAGATGTTGTCTTAAGAAGTTGGTAAGAGGGAGGGCTCCACTGATTTAAACTCTGGCTCTTTGTAGTGTGCCCTAACTGAGTAAGGATCATTCCTTCTCTGTACCTGGTGATGGAAAGAGAACCATTTTTGGAAACTTTTTGTTTGAAAATTTCAAGGGATAGGCTGTGCCCAAAATAGTAGTCATTTTTGCTGTAATATGCTGTCATCAGGAACATTTAGACTTTGCTTAGAGTACACTTTGGGGGATGAGGCACTGTCATAATAACAGGTGTACAAGTGGTGTACTGCATTCGAGGACAGCCATGACATAATGAGTAATCTCCCCAACTTTCACAGACACCTGTCATATGAACATTGGCAGAGTTCAGAACCATACTAAGGTGGAGCCAAGACATGTAGGATTTGAGGTTTCCACACAAGTGGCTATGAAGAGTACTTACTATTATCTGTGATTGAGCACCGTTTAGTGCATTGGACATCAGCTGACGTTTCAGATGAAAATATCACCTTCATTTTTAGGGGTGCAAAATAATCCAAGCAAGAAACAACCTGCTTAAACACTCCTATCTTGCTCATCTTATTCTTCGACCCTGAAGATGGAGGCGATATGCTCCTCCAAGATGTCTGTTGACTTTCAGCAGGCTACATTGTGTTATGTCCTAGAAGATACCACTCTTCGAGTCTAAACATGCTCTGTTAAATATGAAACATCCTTTTTTATACATCTCTGCAGAAGCTAAAAATCCATCCTGTCACATAGTGAGGATGATCTGGATGACCTGAGATGCTGAATTTGTGTTAGTTATTTCTATAAGCTTCTTTTGAAATGTTTCGTGTTTGCTTTGCTATGCTATGGTAATTGTAAAACTGTTAATTCCTAAGAAAATGGCTTGGATTCAGCTTCGTATGCAACATCATATTCTTTGCTGCCTGAATGATTGTCAGATCAAGAAGGAATATTTTAAGAGGTAAATTACAGTTGAATTGTAATATTTTTAACCTACAAAATGTACTTGTTCGACACTTTAGCATGCCAGTGGCAGATACTTTTAATATATGATTGGTCTTTTTATCTAGGACTGTTACCCATCACCTTCAAAGGATCAAGAGTAGAAGAGCTGATATTCCAAATCCTGAAATACCAGTCAGGATTTCAGTAGCTATGGACAAATTAAATGATCTTGTTAAAGGTAAAGTAATGTTATATTTTATTTCTAAGTAGCATAAAGTCTGTTGAAAGTTTAACGGGAAATTGTTAAAAATAAATTTCAGTAAAAGAATCCAAACCAAACATGAAAGGTTTTGGGAAAGACAGGTACATATTGTAATATGTTCATGACTGGACACAGGATTTGGATTGGAAATTGGATTTATTAACTACTTATGACTCATAACTAAAAGTAATTTTAACACTGCCACTAATTTACACACACTACACATCACTAGAACACATGATGTGTTTCAGTCTGTTATAGCAGTGTTTCTTAACTGTTGGGCTGTGGCCTGATACTGGGCCCTCATCTAATAAAAAATATTAATTTACCAGACAGCAGTCTCACAAAGGTTGAGAACCACTGTGATATAGTCTCTACTACTCGTTCCTTCATTACAGTCTTCATTAGGCATCACTATGTTATGGCATTTATTAATGGAACGTCTCTCCTTCTGGGCACACATCACAGCTGGCTTGCAGCTCAACTATAAACTGCACTTCATGGCCTGCTAGCCATCACTCAGTCAGTCAGTCAGTCAGTCAGTCAGTCAGAGTCACAGCTACTTTGTGATGGGCAGTTTGCCGCCAGTCAGTTCTTTTTGGTTCACTTGTTTACTGGGCCATTACCAAGCAATGAACGATTTTTCAGGCATCGTATTACAGTGTAGACTAAGATACCAAACCTGAATGGACAATATACTGCTTGCGTCTAGATGGAATCTTTCTGGCACATCTTGCTTATAAAAACAAACTTTGTGAAAAATACCTAACCTCTTTTTCTTTATACTCACAACAGAGCATCACAAACAACAGGGATCCATTTCCTTTCTTTACAACTTTATGAACCATAACAGTCAGTGGTTGAGTGATTTGGCTGTCAGATACAAAGTAAACACTGTTAGACACACAAACTCCATGATTTTAGTCTGCAAGCAAACTGTACTGACCAAGCAACCGCCACTTTTCGGCAAAGTTTAGTGCCAACTTTTTTATGGATAGAGGATTTCGCGTGTTCAGCGCAACGCATCCCCACGGCCTTTAATTTTCGGTTTTCTAGACCGCTGTTAGACACATAAGTTTCACTAATAACTATTGTTTTGACGTTATTACCATGCATTTCATTTTCTCCCAATGTATATTTTTCAGTCATCTCTTGTATTAATACACAGCCTCATTTTATTCTGAAACATTTGAAGTAGGTTTTGCCCTTCTCTACCTACAGTGTCCACACAGAAACGCTCTATTGATCCACTTATGTACATTAAATCATACGTTCATTGAATATTTACACTATAATCAATAGGAATTTATTTTTGGCAAATGTTGAGACTTCATTGGCAACTGAAACACAGCTTTCAGTTGTGGACAGAATCAAGATATGCAGACCTTAAGCTTCAATAATAAGAATAGCTCCATAGTTATGGCAGAGCTCGTGTAGCTAGATATGGCTTCCCAGCACAGAAGCCTAGGTTCAGACCATGTTGAGATACTATATCCTTGTCTTCCGAATGTACAATTTCAGTCGTGTCAAATATTGGTGGCATTGTTGTTGATGGTCGCATCTACACCTCTCCTGGTGCCGCCTTAGCCTCAGGCCAACTACCTCCACCATACCCTTATCGTCAACAGCAGCAGCAACAGCAACAACAGCAGCAGCAACCACAACAACAACAACAACAACAACAGCAGCAGCAACAACAACAACAGTAACAACAACAACCTCAGCAACAGCACAGCTTCCACTCATATTCCCACCATTCTGGGACCCAAGTTCCAAGCCTTCCACCTCAACAGGGACAAGCAGTTCATCCCTTACAACAAAACAGAGTATCACCACATCTACACCAACAGCCAAACAGCCGTGTATCTCCTCATCAAGCTTCAGCTCACCAGCAGTCAACTCATCAGTCACAACAGCAGCATCAATTGCCACCCCCTTCTGCCGTTTGCCTGGTCGGTGGCCAAGTATCCCGTAACCTGAATGTACTCCGACATGGAGCTCCTGGTTCCATACAGCAGCAACAGCCACAGCAGGTGAGCTGTAACAAATACACTTGTTACATGGTTGTAACTAGACATGGGGTTTGTATTGGGAATTGGATTTATTGAACACTTACAACTCACAACTACAAATCATTATAACACTTACTGATGTACACACTTCACAGTTTACTACTGTGAACATTAGGACTTCTGCATCTCATATAGTCTTCACTAGGCATTGCTAGGTGGCCACTCCCAGCAGTGATTATTCCTTTTCTTCTCTGCTCATATCCTTACTGGCTGTCAGCTGTCTCACAACCTGCTGTCTGTCTGTCAGTCTGTTTGGTAAATTGCTATTGGGCCTCTCCAGGACAGTTATTCTTGGCTCCAGGTCCTGTGGAATTTATGACCATATTTTACTGTCTCACAGCTCTGGGAATCATACTGCTATCTCCCTCCCACTCACTCACTGACTTGTCCCATTGGTTCTCATTATATAGCCTTAGCATGACCTGCACAGAAGACTCTGCTTCCGGGAGTTCTTCTAGTGTTGTGTGCATATCTGTGGCCATGGGAGTGTGTTTACCATCTAATTGCATAGCAGTTTCTGCCTATTCTGGCTTTCAGCTGTCGTGTCACAGTATGATCCCATACAGTTTTTATTGCAACATATATGCAAACAAATAGCTTAGCCAGAGAACAGTGTTGCGTGTGTATCAGTGATTGTGAACTATTGCACAGGCAACATTCTGAAAAAATTACAGGGCACTCATATATTGTTTCAAAGAAATCTTTTTGTAAAAAATCATAATTATGTGTAGGTGGTATGAAATTTGTGTTCTTATATAGACATTTTTCTTCTTCGGGTTTTAGCATGATGCCATAAAATGGTTCTCTGTTCCTGGTGTGTAGAATCACAGGGTGCTTTGCTGTTGCACATAGTTATCATTTTACCCCTGTCTTATGGAAAATAAAAAAGTACTTTCATCCTAAAGCCATGTGTGTCAGCCTCCCTTCCTTCATTCTCCCTCTCCATGCAATCTTTTCTCTTAGCCCATTAATATGATATTTGTCAAATTTTGTTAAACATCATATTACCATGCAGCATGAAAATGTGTAGAAAATGTTCCTGCCATCTTCCATTTTTTCTGTTGTGCATGTACTTGACTTTTATATTTAGTATAAATTCTCCCCTCCTTGTTTTTTTGGTCTAGAAATTGTCCAGAAAATGTTGGATGTATTCATTGTTACCATGGCATAACACATCATTAAGTTGCGAATTCTGGAAGTAGCCTCCATATAAGGAGAGGAATACTGAACATACTAACCCACTGCCGACCAGTATCATTTTCAAGGCATGATTGGCTGTTCTAACCAGACAATTGTTCAGTTTCTCTGAGACATAAATTTATGCATAATTTGTGCAAGAATTTGATGTTATCATCAATAGATGTGAGTCTTATACTCTTCTATGGTCTTTGAAAAGAGAACCAAAGAAGTTGTAAAATGTAAGATATTATCTATAACTGTACTGCAACAGCAGAGTTTGCTGCTATTTAAATGTAGCTGAAAGGGAAGGCAGGGAGCCATATGAAGATGTCTTTGAGGGGTTCAGTAAGTAGTTCCAAACAGCAACAAGTGCTGGTTCTTCATCTTGGTGGTTACATGTGGGCAAACGACCCACCACCATAAATGTTAACCTGTTATGTCCTGTTGCTCTGAAATTGGACAGTTTTTTGATGGTGGGGGGAGGGGCTATTTTACAGTACTTCCAGTGTCTTAGAGCATATATAGCGTCAAATGGTAGGGTGATTGATGAGTGGTGAATTGGAAAGAATTTGGAAGGATATGGTCATTGCCCAATCATTGTACTGTTCTGGCATTAGCATGGCCAGACTTAGGGAAACCAACATAGAACCTCAGTCAGGATAGCCATTGTCCTTGCCAAGACTCAAACTGACTGCCTCCTGAATATGAGTCTTGAGTGTTAATAATACGCCACTATGTTCGATTACAGTTCCTTCAATATAATTCGAATTACTTCATTGTATAATTCACAGAATCACTTTGCACTGCACATTAAAACCAACCAATGTGAGCACAATCTGCAGCTCTACTTACCCTAGCAATACTGGAATTTTCTTACAGGAGAAGGGTTGGAGATATTTCCAAGCTGTGCAAATGAAAGCAGCACCCTGACTCCTACAGCAGGCTTTAGATTTATCGGTGCTATACTATATTTCCTATGTGTATTACAGCCTCAGAATGTCAATTCACTTTTTTATGTACAGAAATAAATATAAGAAAAAAGGGAAGTAGGTCATAGAAATTAATATTTATCTTGAATAGCAGATTACCAGAAATATGAAATAAGTTACAAGGTCATTTTTCCTTGCATTATATTTCTGCAATTGTTGGGTTATATGAATGACATGTTCATGATAGTTACAAAGCACCATATGGTGAAAATTTATGAGGTAAATAATTTGTGTAAATTTTGTCATACTAATTCACATATGCAGACCAGTCTGTGAAAGGGTGCTTAAAAATTAAGTGCATTTAAGAAATTGCTTGGATTTAATGTGTTTCATTTGTTTGTATTTTTTCTTTCCGTGGTGTGTATGTGTGTTTATGAATGTGCTCTAAGTTTTATCACCACTTCTATTGTGACTATTTGAAATTTTCTTTTACATAAAATTTCTCATTATACTTTTTAATGGTTCTGATATTACTAGTTTGTTGTTCTGTATGATGCTAATTGTATAATGGAGCAGAAGATGTTCAGCCATTGAATGCATCATTTTTATGAATTTAATTTGTATGTTAATTAGCATGTTTTCTCACTAGTCATACTTTTATTTGGGTCCTCGAAAATTATAGAAAAATTCCACTCTTTCATAATTTTACTGCAGGTTTCTTATAATTTATCATTTCCCTTTTCCAAGATCTCCTCCAACCTCATTTGCTAACTAGGTACGCCAGTCAAGTATATAAAATTCACAAAAATTAATTAATGTTTTACCTAATGAATTCCATAAGCACAATAGATCATAGAAGGTTGCAGTGCGGGGGCCGGTTTTTATGGTCCACCCCTTACATACATACATACATACATACATACATACATAATGAATTCCATACTGAAAAGTTTTCAGAAATTTGTAACCAGAGTAGGGCAGTAGCAGAATACATGTAGCTTCACATGTGTATATATTTGTGTATTGAATTCATTGCTTCTTTCATATCTTCATCAGATGTTTTTGTCTTTGTGAAGACACGGCACATTTCTAGAATTCTCATTTAAAATTTGTCTCACAGGTCAGTTCAACATTCCAGCAATTCTGAAATGTTACGCATTTCACACTTCAGATCTCTAATGTGTGTGTGTGCGTGTGCATGTGTTCTTCCATCTTTCTACTCTCTTATAATGCAGGTTCACCAATTAGGCATGCTGCATCATCAACAGGTGACTTCTTCCACTCATCCACAAACCATTGGAGCTGATGGGATGAACACAAACCTCCGTGGGCTTCTTTCTCATCACAACCCACATGGCATGTACACTGCTGCAAGTGGTCAGGTCATCCGAGTTAACCTTTCTGGTCAGCCCCAGCAGATGAATAACGTTGTGACATATCGATCAGCACCAGGAGTGCAGCAGTATCCTGTCAGCCTAGCTCCACCTACCATGTCCCGCTACTCAAATCCTCATCCAAGCCAACACCCTGCACAACATGCAAATCAGCTTTCTGGAACTCCTCATCAACAACAGCAATTATACCAACTCCAGCAACAGCAACAACAGCAGCAACAGTCAAGAATATCACCTCATGCTGTGATGTTCAACAATCCTGGTATGAGACCAGCCCTGCATGCAAGGGTACAAAGTCCACAGAGTTCAAACCAGCAATCCCAGCCTCTTGCACAACCCATGCATCAAGGGGGAGGTGTACAATGGCATATCCCTCAACAGTCAGCTGGTATGGTAAATGGAACAGGCCTACCACCGAACTCTTCCTCACAACATCATAGTGCATCCCGTCCCCCACCCCTACCCCTTCCTGTAGATGAGTCCTTTAAGATAACTCTTAAACATGTACCACAGCAACAACAGCAGTTAATGCAAAGGGCAGCACCAGCTCCTGCTCCTAGCATGGTTGTAGATGCTGGAAACAAAATGCCCGGCGGTCATGTTACCTCATCTGTATCGAAGACTCCAAGTCCAAGCCAGGCAAGAGTTGAGGACCCGGAAAAAAGTCTTGATAAATTTTGTCAGGTAAAGTTTAAAATTGGGAGGAAAGTTACCCATGCCAGTTCTGTATTGTGTATTTATTTCCTCATGTATAACTTTCTTAGTTGGTCCATGGTACAGCATGAATATCAACAGTCTGATGTATCTGATTTGAGTATGATTTTAATTGCTCACAACAAATAAATACACCAAAATTATCTTGGGTATTAAGGCCGCGCCATAGTTCAAGCGGTTAGTCGCTGGCTTCCCAACGTGGTGGCCCGGGTTTGATCCCAGGTCTGGTCAAGTGGGATTTGTGGTGGAGAAAGTGGCGCTGGGGCAGGTTTTCTCTGAGTACTTCTGTTTCCCCTGCCAATCTTCATTCTACCAG
>NW_019726223.1:432162-446001 GCF_002891405.2 Cryptotermes secundus
TAAAGGTAATTTCACGAAGTTAACTTTACATTCATACTTTAAATGTGTCATGTATTATGCTGGTTTATTATTTTGTTTCGTTTATTGTCAGTAATCGTTACCTTCTATTCTGAGTTTAAAACGGTCATAACTCCATAACCGTTCAAAATCGGACACATGTTTATATGAACTTTTTTGATCACAAAGACCTAGGAAATCACCTCCTGCAGTTATGCCCTAAAGTTGTGAGACATCCTGCATAATATCCCTTTCATTCTAAACCTTGTCTAATCACAGTACCTCTTGTCTTAATGCAGTTAGTTGCCGGCTTCTCACTGTAGTGGCCCTTGTTCAGTCCCAGGTGAGGTCTTGCACGATTTGTGATGGACAAAGTGGCACTGGGGCTGGTTTTCTCCCAGTACTTTGGTTTCCCTTGTCAGTTTTCATTCTGTCAGGTGCTCCAGATTCATTAATCATCCTACATCTGATGCTATATCGTCTCGATAATAAAATAATCAATTTAAAAAGAATATCCATAATACCTAGCACTGGGTTTACTTTGTATTAGAAATATTAAGAAATTTTGGTGGGTTAATGGTTTAAAGACGAAGTGGTACATTTATCACCTTTATGAATAAAATTAGTAAATCTTAAGGCCACCAAGTGGGAAGACATGGGAATGTTGGGATAATGTAGAACATAAATGTTATCATTCACAGTAGTGAGTGACATGTGTGGTCATATTTGCTTGATTGTAGAGTCAACATAATTTGCTTATTTTAAAAATAAATAATGTACTTTTCCTTACACATAAACAAGTCTTGTCAATGCTTAATTATCAGTGTACAGTACTTCACCTTTTATTAACAACTGCTATTCATATACAGAAAAACCTGAACTGGAGTTTGGTAAACAATTTTTGGTTGTTGTGGTTACTTATGTTTAACATTTCTTCCAAACATATTTTATAACTTCAGTTTCTGTAAAATATATGAAAGATATCCATGGTTATCACTGTCCCAGTGCTATTCTTATTCAGGAAAGAAAGGTACTTGGGCAGGACCCCGTGATAGAAGAGAAATTAACACTCTTTCTGGGTTTTCCTTACATAAATGGACAGTTTCTGTATTTAAAATAACTCCCTGTCATTATTAGTTTCTGAGATACAGAGGAAGACATATGGACATGGTTAGATACTGTGAATTATGTGGCTTACATGTACAACTGTTACGTGCTCCCATCTTGTCACTTATGTATATTTAGAAAATGGTGCAGTTTGGAAGAACTTATGTGGATTATGGAGGATGAAATGAAAAATTTAATAGGAGAGGTGTAGGTAACTTCCAAAATGTATAGTCATGGAGGTTCCATTTTTTTAATTGTTCCTAAAGATTGATTTCAAAACTAAATATATGCTTGTTTTCTGTCTACCAGTACAAATTTGTAAAGGGAGTGTGTACAAGTAAATATGTGTTCACTGGAAACTCTCTTAAAGTTGTCTTCAGTTTCATCACTGGTAGAAAGTAGCTTGTGTTACTTGATAATTTTGAGGTCCAGTATTTTTACATCTTGTGGTTCCAAAGCTCCAGTTATTTTTCCAGAAAAATTATGGTGCTCTTTCATTCGTAACTAGTAAAAATAATTTCTAAAGTTCCTTACAAGCTAATTCCAATTTAGTGCAACAAAAGAAAATTCAGACAGCCATACAGAGGCCAATGTAGGACCACAGCAGGAAATTTAAAAACCTGGACTATCCCCAATGTTGGGGATTACAGTGGAAAATATAAGTTCAGATAGGACCTCAGAGAGGTGAACTGGATGCCTGGAAGGAGAAATATATCATGATTGTGAATTCCTGATAGTCTGAATTGGGTATGGATATAGTGCAGGAATAGCAAGGTTTGTTTTTGCTAACACCAGTTGGGAAGCAGCTGTAAAACGGTGAAGTGAAGTGAAGTGATATGGAACACGATAGATGCCCAAAAAGCAATTATAAATGTCCAGAACATGTTTATAAATATGTTGGGACATGTTTTGTAATGTTTTCACTGAGTATGTTTGCTATAGTATCTTGCTTCTGTCATTGTATGTGTAAACTTAGACCCTTGTTCTGCTAAATACTGTAGACTCCCACCCATTTCTGTGGAAGTTTTCTTTTCTGTAATATGTATTTTGCTATACCTTTAACATCATGAGAAGTCCTTGTAAGATATAAAAGTAACTGATGAATTGTAGTCTTTATTTCCATGAATCACAATGGGATGTTGCTTTCTATGATTTTTTATTAAGTGAAATTTACAACTGTAGACAGTCTTACAGAAGTGTGCATACAATATAATTCTTCATTTAAGAAAGTAGAGTTATGTCTTGAAAGGTATGACTACCTTTTTGCAGCTGATGGAATAATAGAAGTAAACAAACCATCGATTCCTGCGTGAATGTTCCTACTGAATGCACACTAAGTAAAGTAGCCATGGCCATCTTCATTTGATGCTGATGCATTTAGCATTACTTCCATGCCCTTTGCTTTTATACTGGTACTTGGGCACTGGGGGTGACAGTTGTACTGATTATCCATTTGATGAAAGATGTTCTGTCTGACTTCATCATTAAAAGAAGCTCACTACATGCCTGAAAATCATTCACAGAATGAAGTAATTTTCACCAAAGGTTTGCACTTCCTTGGCATGTGTGGTTTCTGTTTGGTAGCTTTCAGGATTCTGCATATACTGGTCTCATGGGAGCACTGTTTCAGAAATTTTTTTGGTAACTACACTGAAACTTCTATCTGAGCCACTGCCTTCATTAAATGATATATGAGGCCTAGAGGAGTACTCTGAACTGCATCATTATTTCAAACGTCAGACATGGTTCTGCCATTCAGATTATCTACTTTTTTATCCATCATTTGTCACACCAATAACACCAGGTAGTGGTATTTACACAGTAGCATGAAATATCACATTTCTGAAATTCTTACCAATCTTCAGACTATGCATTTTATTGAAACAGTCTGTATTTGTAATGATATATGATGTTATAATTGTTACTTTTCCTATCCCTATCACTTTTATGTCCTAGTACATTAATACAAATTAAAAATGTTAAAATATTGTTTACTGTTACTAGGAATCTGTTAATGATCTGATGGCAACCATTGCAAAGCTGGATCGTAACGGCATTGAAGTAGTTCCAGAAGGCCAGAAAGTTATGGGGGCTGGTGATTCACCATTGGTGGACAGTTCAACAGGACTTGATGAGGGTGCTGGCCCTTCTCACATGTCTCTGCCACCACCTGTTACGATGCTCATAGATGGTGAGTATTTTTGTGTTCAAACTGAAAAGCAAACAGTTCACTAATAATGGTACAGACTCTATGCTGAGTCATAGATGAAAACTATTTGATATTCTCTCAACCTTAGAGCATGCAGAATTTTAACTAAGTAAACAAAAAGTAACTGGTGTCTCAAAAAGACTGTCAGGAACTGGAAGAATGGAGACGACCAAGAGTATTGGAAAGCCATACCTGGACAAAGGCATGTGAAGTGATGGCTTTGGGAACCCTCCTGCAAAAGAACTAGGGGACTTTTAGGGCTAAATAGGAATCATTTTAAACAATTGGATGGACTTCTTCTAGATCTGTTGTTTTAAAGTACACCACTTCAAACTGGGACTAATAAATAGTTCCACCCCTTAAAAGTACCATGACAATGATGGTACAGCCTCGTACGCTCTGTGCGAGTGATGTCCTAGCTGAATTGAGATTTTGTCATCTGGCACTTCATTTCATGAAGTCAAGTGGGTATCATCATAAGGCTCCATCAAGTAAAGTTCTGCGTTTCTGTGGGGCTGCTAGAGAGTTAACCTTAGATGGGAAATTCACAGTGAATTGTAAATGGCTGCAGTGCAAGGGTTGTTTAATGCCTGCCCCTTTAATCAGATCTTACTAACATAAGCAAAATACAAATATAAGCATAAGTAGTTAATTATTCTATATTGATAAATTTTGTGAGTTCTATGGAATCTTTTTGCTTTCTCACTGTCACATGTAACATGCCAGAATTTTCATGTCATAAAATTTTGCTGGGTGATCCTCTTTAGTGAGTGGCATGACATTTGTGGGTTTTTGAGAAACTATGTTTCATTCATTTTCACTTTCCATTACATGAAGATAAACATTGCTGAAAATATTTCAGTCTACCACTGCAACCCAATGATTTTTTTGCATCAGACATCATGATTCAGTGATTATCACCCTTCTGAATTAGTGCCTTAGAATAGGCCAGAGTCAGTTCCTACCACACCTTTTGGGCCGCGCCATAGCTCAAGCGATTAGTTGCTGGACTCCCACCGCGGCAACCCGGGTCTGGTCAAGTGGGATTTGTGGTGGACAAAGTGTTGCTGGGGCAGGTTTTCTCCAAGTACTTCGGTTTCCCCTGCTAATCTGCATTCCACCAATTGCTCCACAATCATCCTCACCTATCATCTGGGGCTGGTACAATAGGCCAGAAGTGGCTGCAGTAGAAGGGACTTAGTCCCACCCCACTAGCAATAAAATAATACCACATCTCCTCCATTTCAGCATTCGCAGTCATTCTACCATTCAGCTGAATATAATTTATGTGCCTGAAGATGTATCATTAAACAGCCAAATAAACCCAGCCTTTTCTTCTCTCCTAAGAGGTTAAGTTTTTGCAACTGTGTGTGTTTTTTTTTCCAGTGATATTTGTTTACATGTAAATTGTTCTTTATTAATTTGTAGTGTGAGGTGTTTCAGTTGTGTATAAATTGTCCTATATTTGTACTATATTGTGAGAGCGATCTACCAATTGAAACATGAACTAGAAGAACAAATGCTGAACTTGTTCCTTGCCAGATACTTACAACTGAAAACATCTGACAAAGGAAATTCCAGCACTTTGGTGTTAATGTATAACCAGACTGACTTTATTGCTTACCATTATGTTGTTTGTCATGTTAGCACATGTGTAATTGGTCTGTATTATGAAGGCACCATTTGATGAACGTTCACCTGTAAGTCCACACATGTACAAAATGAATGGTCGTAACGAAGGGAAGCTTATGATTCTCAAATCCATTGCCAACCCCTTCTTTCTGTAAGCCTGTATGGTGTGCTGCCAGAAAACTCAATCACTGATGTATATGTTCCTCATGCTTGCATCCTCTTGGCAGAATCCCATGTCTGAGAAAACTTAACACATCTTCGTCAGTTCTTGCGAGATCCCACGAATCCACTATTTCAAAATAAATTCACAGTGCGAATTAACTTTTGGCAGATGGAAAGTCTGGACTTGGAGGCCAAATAAAGACCAGCTACACATGTGCCAATGTGGTGGTAAATTTTAAAGTTATTTTGTCAGTCTTTTAAGACATACGTAGCAGAAATTTTTGGCGGGCATTCATGACTACAAGCCTGAATGTCTGAAGTCAGTGGCCAGTGAGCATGTTGTTATCTGGAAGAGTTACAAATGAACATTGCCATGGTAGTAATTATGAACAACATTTTCTGTGTCAGCCTTCAGCTTTTGGAGTTTAGTATAATTTATTTTTCAGAACATGCTAAGAATGGAGGGGACACGCAGAAAGATGACCCTAATGAGGACTGGTGTGCGGTGTGCATGGATGGGGGGGAGTTAGTGTGCTGTGACAAATGTCCGAAAGTATTCCATACATACTGCCACATCCCAAATCTCAAGGCCATTCCAGAGTAAGTAATTTTGTGCTCTTTCCAGTTTTGGAGACAAATTTTATACTATCTTGTGCTTCACATAACCTTCATAAAAACACCAGATCTCTGTGAATCTGTTACATGAGATACAAGCAGAAGTACCCATTTTTTTATCTGGGATATGGTTAATTTCTCTGTCAGTGTCTCAATATGTAGCAGCTAAAACTTTAAAGAAATAAAAGTAAGTCTATTTGTGTACTTAAAGCAAACAGAGACTGGGAATTAGGATTACAGTTGTATCCGAAAGCTCTTATTACTTGTATATCACTGTAACACTTATTGCTACAGTACATATTGGCAAGATTTTGGAATAAATTTTGTAATATCTTTGTGTTTTATATTATGTGTGCAATGGGAAACTGGAAAGTGACATAAAAATATATATTTTGTATGTGTATTGGATAACATGCTGAGAGACACTGTAGCACAGAGCTCCTTATAATGAGGATCCATGTTAGAATTCTAAATTGGGCAGTTGGCTTGATACTTGTGGTAGGATTTCATGTACATGGTAATGATGATGTATGAACTCAGTGGACCATGTTTCAGTAGAGCGCCATTGCATGTGTATTCAAAACTTTGTTTTTAGAAAAAGAAAACAGGATCGTACAGTAGCTTCATAGCTTGCATTATAGGAGTGGTTATTGCATTATATGACTGCCTCTGTGGTCTAGTTGCCAGAGTTCCTGGTTACAGATCCAGAGGTCTGGGTTCGATTCCCGGTGTTACCAAATTTTCTGAGAAGTAGTGGGTCTGGAACGGGGTCCACCCAGCCTCATGAGGATAATTGAGGAGCTATTTCAAGGGAATAGCGGCTCTGTTCTAGAAAAACAGAATTAATGGCCAGGGGGATCCGTTGCGCTGATCACATGACGCCCTCTATCTGCAAAAGTTGGCACTAACTTTGCCGACAGGCAGCAGCCACTTGGTTGGTATAGTTCATTTGCAGACTGGAAACCATGGAGTTTGTTTGTTTTTTATTGCACTGTATACTTTCTACAGTTTATATCCAATTGTATTTTATGATCACCTCAGAACTAAAATAAATTATGTTATTGTATCATCACATTATGAAAAAATTTGACTGCAGATAGGAAAGAATAGTACAGATTTATGTTGTTGCTCCAGTTAAAAATGTGGTTCTGAAACGTGGTGCTTTTATGCTGTACCAGAAATCAGGTCCTGTAAACAATTTTCATATGCTTGGGTTTAATGCATACATTAATGTGTCTTAGGCAGATCTTGTAGTATTTGTTTCATTATATGCATGCTGTACAAAGCAAGTAATTGTGAAATTGTAATTGGATCATCAGCTATTTTGACTGGCATGAATATTCTTGCTGTGTAAGTTAATGTTTTATGAGGTCTGTAATAATTTGTGTTTGCTTGAATAATGTTACCAACTGCACCAGAATTTGGGAAGGACAAAATAATAAGTTGAGTCAGTAAAATGTTTTGCTACGTTAGCAACTGTAATTAAGATGCCAGTATTCTGAATGAAAATATAACACTGCATGGATAAGGTGCATAGGGGATACAGACAGCCTCTGTGTAGGAACCGCATCACAGAATGCCAGAATTCTGCAGAGAATACTACTCTAGTGTGGTAGAATCAGAGTCAGCTGGAATGTAATGTGATCTAACGACATCTGTATGTTTCAACTTAGCAATTTAACAGATTGAGATCAGATTTGGTGTTGGGAGTCTATACTGCAAGTTGTCAGGTGAAATTGGTATCAGTTCATTGTGCAATGAAATCCCAGTTTGAGGGACAGGGATTTGATCATTAACACTTTAAGGACTGGTCGCATGATATCATGCTTTTTGCTTTTAAATGTGGCAGACCAGTCGCATGATATCATGATTTTAGGACACATTAGGTTGCAACACACTATACCTTGCTCTCTTGCCACGCAGCTATGTGACTACTGCGTAATAAGACTCCGGAATGTTTCCTTAGTATTCAGTAACATGACCTCGCTGTTATCTTAACCCATTCCAAAGGAAAATGCCTTTTGACAGTCTTCAAGCTGAATGTAACAGCCCGTAAGTTAGTAGTGGAATATGGATCAAGGACGAATTCTTCTCTGATGAGCTAGCTTATGTGCCTTGTGAGACGCGTAGTGATGGTGACTCAGACAGTGGCAGTGGCAGTGGACAACAAAGAACTGCTGATATTCTCATATGTATGGAAGAACCTGTATCTAATTCATGATTTTCATTCCCCTTTCCATAGAAAAATGTATATTCGCCTGCTGGTGCGATGCCACCCCCGTCCCATCTGACCTGTACCCCCACTAAATCTAACTTATATTTTAAGATTTCTTCTGCCACCGCCCTGAGTGAACCTGCCCTATACATACTTCGAACATTCCAGGTACCAAATCTCATATCCATTTTCTTTAGCTTAGGTCATTTATCCAAGGAATCCATCCAGGTCCAAGGCTTCTTGAGAATTTTCGTAACAAGTTAATTTTCACGGTGAGAAGTTGTTAGCCCCACGCCCAACCCCCCTAAGCTGGAGGACCACCCCTTGTCGGCTGTCTGCGACTGCTTATTCAATATATTTGCAGCTTCCCTCCATATAAAGAAAAACACACAAACTTTAATTGACACAAGTAAGAAGATTGGTCTCAAAGTAAACAGAAAAAAATAGTATACGTTGCTGTCTCGTCACCAAAATACAGGGCAAAATCATGACATAAAGATAGGAAACAGATGTTTTGAAAATGTGACACAGTTCAGATATTTGGGAACGAGGATAACAAATCAAATCCTGATTGATACGGAAATTAAGAGGAGAGTGAACTCAGATAATGCTTGCTACCATTCGGTCCAGAACCTTGTCTTCTTGTCTGCTATCCAAAAACATAAAACTAGAATATACAAAACTATAATTTTGCCTGTGGTTCTGTATGGATGTGAAACTTGGTCTCTGACATTAAGCAAGGAACGTAGACTTAGGGTGTTGAGGAGAATTTTGGACCAAAGAGAGATGAAGTGACAGGAGGTTGGAGAAAACTGCATATTGAGGAGCTTCATAACTTCTACTCTTCTCCAAGTATAGTTAGAATGATCATGTCAAGGAGGATGAGGTGGGCAGGTCATGTAGCACAAATGGGGGAGACGAGGAATGTGTATAGGATATTGGTGGGAAAGCCAGGAGGAAAGATACCACGGGGAAGACCAAGGGATAGGTGGGTGGACAGTATTAAAATGTATCTTATAGAGATGGGATGGTATAGATTGGATTGATCTGGCTCAGGATAGAGACCGTTGGAGGGCTCTTGTGAACACAGTAATGAACCTTTGTGTTCCATAAAATACTGGGAAATGCTTAAGTAGCTGCAGAATTGGCAGCTCCTCAAGGATAGCTCAGCTCCATAAGTAAGTAAGTAATAGCGATCATTAAAATTTACAGTTTTCATTTCAAACGCCCTTAAGTGAACTATATAATTAAAATATACATGGAAATATTATTTATGTCTTATTACAATGTTATGTTTGATGTTTATTAGCCTAGCTTAGCTTAGCTTAGCTTTGGAGCTATAATGCAGTAAACGAACATCAAGACTAGTGAGTTACACAGACTGTGGCGAAAGTGTGTGGAAAATTAGGCTAGAGAATGTTGGTATAGTGGTAGTATTGTAGACTCATATTTTGGAGGTACCCAGTTTGAATCATGGTTCCATTACTTCATATCTTGACAGACTCCTTGTGGTTCTGCTCAGTCTGTCAATGCAAATTCTGGGATATATAAGCATAACTACCTGTTTCCATTCATCATCATCTTCCCATCTTATTTAACTGTAGTGAACATTATTATGTAAACTAAGAAGCAGTGAAGTCCTTTGGAATGTGCTTTTTCCATTCTTTCTAATGTAATGAAGACATCTTGCACCTGTATTTCACTGTGAGCTCTTTGCCACATCTCGACATGAAAGAACACCATTGTCATATTAACAATAACCACAGTAGTTATAGATTTACTGTTTGACATCTGTAGAGAAATAAAAGAGAAAGAGAATATGAATGAATAAATTCAAGGATTTTTCCACTCATTGTCCATGATTTTTCACTTGTTATGCATGAGCATATGAGTGAGTTAGTTGATTTCTGTAAAGATTGCAATCAGTCATGTGAAAAATATCTGATGCACCATGTTGTGGTTATTCAGGCAAATGCTGTCTTATTGTGTGTATAAAGCGTAGCATAGTTTCTTACATATGCTGTCCTGATTCCCTTATGAGTTCAGGTTGTGATCATCTTAGTGCATGAGGTCAGTACAGCATCCTGCAGCATGTTCTGTTGCTATGAACATTTTGTTTTATGGAAACTGTACGAGTATATCTTCTACAGGTTGGTATCCTTGGCAGTACATACGATGTAATCCATGTTTCTTCATAAATGTAAATTTTTCAGCTGTGGAATTTCTATGTATCTTATAGTGCAGGAAAAGTTTATAAAAATCACTGTTGAACTGGAAGAGTTTGGGAATGTCACTGACATTGAGAGCAGCATGCATAAACGATCACATTTAAGGCATAATGTATTTTGTACTATAGTATTGAGGAGTTAGGAAATGTACACATAGGGTAACAATTCTGGCATATTCCCTCCCTTTTGTTAAATGTCAAGAAATAAACATTTAAATTTTAGTAAAATAATGTTTGTAGTAGCACATCCAATTACGTTCAAATTAAGTATGTGCTTATTTATAAAAAGACCAATGAATTCAAGTGGGAGGAGGCTTCATTTAATTATTGACAGCATTCAGAGGCTTCAGAATATTCTCAGGTCTTCAAAAGACCATTGTTAATCCCTCCTTATTCAAGTTCATAAATGTACACACAACGTAACAATTCAGGGTCATTCGCAGCTGTTTGTGTAAATATCTCAAAAAACTGTAAAACTTGCAGAAAAATTGTAGTAGACATAAAAAGAGTGCTTTGTTTTTCTCTACAACTTTTGTTCCAAGCACTGTTCACCTCTGTAAGTACAAGGTGTGTTTGAAAAGTTCCTGAAATTTGTCTGTAAATAATATCTTCCTCTACTTAGAGCTTATTGAATGTTATCCCCTTCAGAACAGTCTCCTTGCGCAGCAATGCGCCCCTGCCACTGCCTTTTCCACTTTTGGAAGCACTGTTGGAAGGATGTTTGTGGTATCACCTTCAAGTTCATGATTTGTTTATTCCGTCTTGCAGTGCATACACTTATCTATCTTCTTCTCTCACTTTCACTACATGTTTCGGCATAAGAATGCCATCTTCAGGTGCTACTCAATTCACGTCAAACTAGTACATTGTATGCCTTGTCTTCACTTTAAAATAACTAAAATATATGTCCATCATATATATTGACAAATGTCAATCGTAAAAATATTAAAACTGTTCAGGGTTCNATGTTTTTGCTAGAATTATTTAATTCAGTGGTTATCAACTTTCTTTTTTGCTCATGGCCCACTTCTGTGGCCCCCACCCGTCATATTGTTTAATTGTGATAAATGTAATATGACATATTCTGGATTAATCACACGAAATAAACTTAATATAACTTAAAAGGGTATTTTATAATTTATTTTCACAACAATAATAAAAATAAATAAAATAAAAAATGTAAAAAAAAAATGTTTTCCACCTCTTGCCTTATTGAAAATGCCTACAAAATTTGCGTGAGGCGTGTGGGTGGCAGGTAATGCAGTAATTATGTGGAGCTGGAGCAGGGTATTTATCGTTAGTGCCAATAATCATTACAGTTTTTCACAATTCATTACACCATGTTTATTTTATGACTTCAATCCGCCATATTAATGTAATGGAAAAAATATAGTATTTGAATTAAATAATTTTATAGTTCCAGGAGCTGGCAATCAAAATAAAAAACAGAACAACATGAGAATATCTGTATGAAAGTGTATCTATACTTTTGAATATAAACTAAGCAAACTGGTCAATGCGAACAAACAATTTTTGGCAGTTTGAGTTCTTAAAATTTATTACTGCCCTGTTTCTAAATTTTTTAAATATGTCAAAAATTTTGGAAGTCAGTATTCATAAAAATTACTTTGGAAGCCACTCTACTTAAAATAAATACAAAATTGCTGGAATCAGTTCACAACATTTTTTAGAGGGAGAGTATTCAAATTCTATTGCAACCTAATAATTTATTTGTAATGAAAGTTCAAGTTATAATGAAATATAATGCTTGAGATAAAAACGGTAAAGCAGTCCCTGTAACAGGCCATGGAGGTCCATAGGGTTGTGAGACAATGAGGGTCCCACATTTTCTAGACAGTCGGCTCACAGATGGCGGTAAGGTTGTCAGCCTCATGCCCTGGCCGCTCTTTACCTCCCAGGAAGATTCCTGGTACTCATTTCTGTTAGAGGCTAAGTTGACCCCAGGGCCATAATGCAGCTGGAAAGATTAGGTCAATTGAAAAAATCCACCTCATCGGGACTTGAACCCGTGACCTTCCGGCTTGTAGCCTAGAGCCTCAAACAACTACGCTAACGCAAGTTGTCAGAAAATAGTAGCTTGAGTTTGTAACTTACCTCCAAAGTAAGGAACTGCTACAATAATTGAACTTATGCAGAAAAATGTCTTCTTCCAAACATTCCAAATACTGAACTGAAGAACAAGTGAAATTTACTGAAAAGGTGGTGGTAAAACCCATGAAAGGAGTGGGAGATATTTAGGAAAATAAATGTTAATTTTTTCCAGTTAATCATCTCATTAGGGCCTTGCCTGCTCCAAGAAGGCAAGTACCTGTTTACCAGTACTTGGAATTCCCAGATCTAAGGTTGTGATTTAAGTAGAATAGGTTCTGTCCCATCCAAGTAAGGCACACAAAAACAAGGATACTGAATTATTGTGTTACATATACTAAACATTTTGCATTTTATTTCTTTTTATATTATTAACAGTTATTTTAGAAGTGAAATTTTTGTTGCCCACTTAACAGTTTCCATGGCCCCCCATTTCTCCAACTTTTGCGTGTGGCCCTTCCAAAATATAGCACGACCCCCTGGGGTGCCATATGGCCCCCATTGAGATTCACTGGTCTAATTGACAATGCTCTGTGAGCAAGCGCATTATTGTGATGGAGGAGTCAGCTTCCCACAGTTCATATTTCAGCTCACTTTCTATTTACTTTATCCCTCACACATTTCAGAACTGCCAGATAGAAATCTTGATTAATTTTCTGACTATCAGGAGTGAATGCATTATGCATAATGCCACGATGATTGAAAAAAGAAACAAAGCAAAGCTGGCATCATCGCTGTAAGCTCACTCAGCAGCTTCTGCAGCTGTTATCCATACTTTGAAACAAAATTTAACACATATATTTGCTCCTTTACATACTTCATGCTAAATGCCACAAGACAACAACACACTCAATCACAGAACCGGTTATAGAAACCTCTGATCTACTTGGATTGAAATGGTTTGCATGGCTAATGGTCAGGTTGTGAGGTCAGTCAAACAACTCCTAATATGAACAGTATAACACTCTCTAACCCTTTGTAAGTCAGCAGACTACATTCAGTCCCACAGAGAGCCAATGAGAACTGAGTTCCACTCTTTCATTTCGCTCCTGCTTCCTATATAATATGAAATTTCCTGGCAGCTGATTACTCAGCTTGCCACTTACTTTCCTGCTGGTATCTTACTTGACTTATTTGACCCTGAAGATGGAGGTAGTATGTTCCTCTGAAATATCTGTTGATTTTCAACGGACCACAGCATAAGATTCCAAAAGACAGAACCCTTCATAACCACTGCTGTGAGAGCCCCAAATCCTACAAATCAAATCCAAATCAGAGGAACGTATCGCCTCCATCTTCAGTGTAGAAGGAAAAATATAAGAAATCCGCAAGCGAAGAGACCGTGAGAACCAGTAAAAGCAGACTGGTGTTGGAAATATACACAGCTATGTGAGAGCAGTGAAGGAAGGGGGGAAGGGAAAGTATACAAGTGAAATCAGTTATGTCGGAGGGGGTGGGGGGAAAGGAGCTGGGACAAGCAGGTTTTTGTGTTGGAAGTCATGGAAGCCTCTCATCTGTTCTCTTAAAAACCCCCCCTGGGATATGACGCCAGATCCAAAAGGCTAC